>NW_004949097.1:9246141-9252690 GCF_000317375.1 Microtus ochrogaster | reverse complement strand
CGTGCACACACACACACACACAAATCACATAAGCCCCAGGACTTTGGTAATGCTAATAGTGAATTAGTCATCTAATACCCATGAAAGGGAAAGGTGCTGAAAACAGTTATTTGTGAATTGAGCCAGAATTAACCTTCCTCTTTAGGTCCTTATCATCGACTTGATTTAAAAGTACACGAGTCATTCTGAAGCATTCCTTTTTGTGTTTCTAGATGCAATCTCCCTCCCTTGTCAAGTGAGTACACCAGAGATGTCGGCTCCAAAACTCAGCTGGTGACAGCTAATCCCAGCATAATTCGCCAGAGGTAAGACTGAAGGTTTCTGTCTTTGTGGGGACTGAAGAGGAAGGTCTGTGAAGTCATCAGCGTCTTAAAGGCAGTGAGCACAAGTCAGCCTTGGAAACAAAGAGGGAAGCCATCTGGACAGGCAGGAAGGATGGAGGAGGGAATGATAAATAAGCCAGGCAGTGTGGCAGGAGGGCTGGGGATTTCATGCTTCCTCTCTCTGTTAGAGATGGTGGAAAGGACAGGGGGATCGATTGTTTTGCTGGGAGCCTCGCATAGAATCCTGCCCACTCAATACTACTCATATCCAGCATGCTGGCCCTGGTCCGACTTTCCGATCAGCAATTGTGAACTGACTTGTTAAACTAAAAGCAAAGAAACAACCAATTTGCCACATGCACACAAAACGGCAATGCTTTCAGAATGTATAAGAGCGTGCAGTTATATCAGATTGACTATACCATATCAAACTTTGGAGGGCAGAAGGAAAATTCTTTGCGATATCAATTTCAGAATACGTAGCAGTCACTATGGGAGCATTTGGGGGTCAGTCTCTCATGAATGAAACCTACTGGTGAGCTAAGACTGTTTAGAAAGAAAGAGAGAGTAGGGGACCCACCCGTGGGTCTGACCTACTGGATTTGAAGTGTGTTTGTTCAAGTATCCTTCAAAATAATTTAAGAAATGCCATCCTTTTCTTAACTGTTATCAGATTGTTTAGCATTCTTGGCAGGAGTTAAATTGCAGCTGTTCAGTTCCTTACGTGTTATTTATGTGCTCTATGTGCCCATTGTCAAATCTCAGAGTGGTTTTTGGTATGATCTGTCATGATGTGAAAGCCCGGGTCAGATTACTTCTGTCACAAAGGAAGTGTCACTGGATAGAATCCTCTCCCTGACACCTAATTAGTCAACATAAAATAAGGTGTGGGGACCGCCCAGAGTCTGTCCCTGAATAAGATGAAGCACAACATATTCTGGTTTCCTCTAGAGATATTCCCGTCCCACCCCAACTCAGGGGAAGACTCCTCTGTTATGAATGTGTCCTTTTGTGGCCTGGAGGTTTGTGCAACACCAGACTTCATTCATCAACAACTGTTTTCTTTCTGTTTCTTCTCTAACTTTCTCACGTGTATGCGAGTGTGTGTCCACACCACACACACACATACGCATATACACACACATACACACACAGACACACATGCAAAAATACATACATATGGAACACACACACATGCATGTACACACACATACACACACATGCACACACTCACACGTACACATGCATACACATGTGCAGACAAATACACACATGGAGGCCAGAAGTCAACACTGTATGTATTTCTCAATTACTTTTACATCTTATTTTCTGAAAAAAAAAATTCTGATTTCTAACTAAATTTAGAGGCCACTGATTAGCTGGGTTGGCTGGCTAACCAGCAAAGTCACATGATTCTCACACTCCTGTCTCCCAAGTGCTAGGGTTACAGGTCCCCACTACTGCACATGGCTTTTACATGGCACTGGGGATCTGAACTCAGGTCCTCCCTCATGGGAGCAAGCACTTCATGAGTGAGCCATTTCCCCCCGCTTCCTAGCAAACATTTTATGTATGTACTTTACAAAAGTATTCTGATTTTTAAGGAAAGTAACTTGGGCTTATATAATAAGATCAGAACAGTATCTCTTTGAAGTTTATATGTTTTAGATGGAGTTCCTGAAACTTCTACCCCTTCTGCTGACTTTTTTCTTTCTCATATCTTCAAACGCAGAGCAGTGTTTCACTGCTAGTGCCAAGGATTAGCCATTCAGTTGGATTAGAAAGCAGACCTAAAGCTAGAATTGAATGCAGTAGAGATGAGAACGAAATGCCCAGATTGAGCACAGTAGTGATGAAAATGCATCTAGGAGGCTATGGATGCACAGCGCGCAAATGAGAGGCAATGCTACATAGTGGTAGATAGCATGGGGGTCAGGAGCTGGGTGTATAGCTCATCGGAAGAGTGCTTGCGAACCACATACAATGCCCTGCCTTCAATCCCAGCACCAACAGATCTGCTTCTGAGTTTAATACTTCTACACTTATAGCTCTGTAATCGGAGTTGTTTAACCTTCTTTCTGTTAGTTGGGAGTAAAATTCTTCATCTCAGGACTATTAAGAAATTGAGATAATGCAGCAGAGTCAATGAGATCAATCTGCCTAATGTCTCAGATTGTTCCTCCAGTGGACCTCCTGCTGCAATGCATCCTGTTCTTGGGTTAAATGTGCTTTTCAATACATTATTAAACACATGAGAAAGTTCAAGGGCATCTACATGCTTTCCCGAGCCTCCTCAAATCCAAATACAAAACAGAAAGTAGGATCCTAAAACCTGTAAAAATCACACACTGAAGCTTAGAAAAAGAGGCCAGGCCCTAGACTCCAAGTGCCCTCCCTGCGGTGAACCTGAACAGTGGTTTTACGTGGTTGAAGGTCAGGAGTAGCCATCAATGCCCGATAGAAGCTAACGTAAATTCACCTGGAGAAATGCTCTCAGAGTTCTCACTTACCATGTTCAAACAAACACCGTCTCATAAGCAAGCCCTTCCGTGCTCTGGACATTGACAATGATCATCTTTAGCAACAGACAGCAAACAAAATAATCACCCATACAAATGCCTGAGAACTTAGAACATTGTCAGGTATGCTAAGTTACAAAACATGAATTCATTGTAGCAAAACATGATGAGTCAATACAGAATTAAAAATAAACAAAATTGAAAACAAGTAGATCTTTTAGAAATGCACGGAATAATAATTGTTGAGGTGGGCTGACGTCAGAGTAGACACAGCTGAAGAGAGAATCGGTGAACTGGAAAGAAAAGGAAGGATTTTTCCCGATACGAAATAAAACCTTAAAGTACGGCTGTGGGACTGCACAGTAGACATGAATATTTATGTGTCTTAATAATTCATGAGCAGTATCATCTGTGTACTGGGAAGTGGTTGGAGAGATTACACCTAGGGGTTGATAGCTGGTATCACAGATAAGCCATGCTTGGGAGAGCAGTGACTCTAAGAGTGAAAAACATCAAATGCTTGAAAGAAGCAGCTTCATGTAGGAAGGATTTATTCTGGTTCACGATTTGAGGAGGTACAGTCAATCATGGTGAGAAAGCATGGTGATAAGATAGGCAGCGTGGTATCATGGCAGCAGGACCAGATTATGGGTGGTGCCGCTGGAGCTGAGGCAACCGGTGATTTCATGGGCAAATCGGGAAGCAGAGAGCTAGGGTTGAAAATGGGACTGCATCGTATATCTCAAAGCCTGTCCCAAACAACCCACTTCCCCAGTGACTCTTCCCGAAGATGTCACAACTTCCTCAGGCACTGTCTTAGTTAGGGTTTCTGTTGCTGTGAAGAGACGCCATGACCACAGCAACTCTTGCAAGGGAAAACATTTAATTGGGTGGCTTACAGTTCAGAGGTTCAGTCCATCATCCTCAGGGCGGGACATGGTGGTTGTGCAGGCAGACATGATGTAGAAGGGGTAGCTGAAGAGTTCTGCATCTTGTAGAGGAAACAGGAAGTGAACTGAGACACTGGATGTGGCTTGAGCATTGATGTCTCAAATCCCACCCCCACAGTGACACACTTCTTCCAACAAGGCCATTCTGACTCTAACAAGGCCACACCTCCCAATAGTGCCACTCCATATGAGCTTATAAAGGCCAGTTGCATTCAAACTACCACATTCCACTCCCTGACCCCTATAAGTCTGCAGTAATATCATAATCCAATATGGATTTGGTCCAACTTCAAAAGTTCCCAGCCTCAACAATGTTTTAAAGTTCAAAGTCTCTTCTGAGATCCACGCAATATATTAACTGTAATCCCCCATAAAGTCAAAATGAAAAAAGCAGATCACATACTTCCAACACGGGATATACATTACTGTTCCAAAACAACCCAGAGAAGGGAGCACAGTGAGGCAATGTCGGATCAAAGCATGACCGGAAACCATCTGGGCAAACTCTAAACTCTACGTCTCCTTTTCGATGTCAAAATGCTCTTCAGATCTCCAATTCCTTTCAGATTTGTTGACTGTAACACACTTTTCCTCTTGAGCTGGCTCCACTCCCTGCTATCAACTCTCCATGGCAGATATCCCAAGATCCTGGCATCTCCAATATCTTGGGGTCTCCAAGGCGATCCAGGCTTCAACTTCAGTGTCCAGAATGGTAGCACTGTTTGGGAGAAGCTTGGATGTCACTGTGTTGGAGGAGGTATTCTAAAGACTAATACCATTTCAAATTATCTTTCTGCTTCCTTCTTGTGGTCTAAGATGCGAGCTCTCAGCTTCCAGATCTAGCCGTCATGCCTCCAGTCTGCCACCATAGAGTCTTGTCCTTCTGCAGCTCCAAATAAGCTTTCCTCTATTAGCTGTGTGTTCATGATTTGTCCCCGCAAGAGAAAAGCAACTGATACAAACGGCAGCAGGATATAAGAGCAAGTGAAGAATCCACATCTGATAAACATTAACAATACAAAAGTAAAAATGGAGCAAACCACGTTCAAGCCACAGCATGACAATGTTAGCGTGATGAGCCAGTGGAAAAGAGAGCCTGCCTCCACGGGTTACTATGGGGAAGCTTTTTATTAGAGCATAATTGAAAAGACCTCCCATCTCCAGTGGCTTGGAGCTGTTTATTGCAGAAGTATTCCACCACCAAATAGCTGCTTATAGATGTAGCTTCCAGCTAGACTCTCTCCATGTCCTGCCTGGATAAACGGTGATTACGTCTGTCTGAGATTAAGGGTGACGACTCTCTCTCAGAATCTCTGCTCATTTTGTTGCTCATCTTTTCACATCAACACTTCTGATATTTTGACTGCAAAGCTTTCTTTAAAGTCCAAAAATGACTTTTCTTCTGGGGGCTCAGCCACTGTCTCTGTCCACCACTTTTCACTTCTGCCCACCCCTCTGCAGGTGACCTCTTCTTTCCCTAGTAGTGACCACAAGGAGCTTGTGAGTCATTCTTGGCTTGGTCCCTATTTGGGGATAATGTCTGTTATTCTTGGCTTCCATCACCTTCCCCCTGGCTGTGCCTAACAATCTGAAGAGAAAGAGTGACTGGAGAGGCCGCCCATGCACCTCTAAGAACAAGTAGGGAGTCTTAGACCATTTTTCATGTTGGTTCAAACCCCATCTTTTAAGGACACATCTTTTACTTCAATGCTGTCTTCTCATTCACCTCCAGCTAATAATATCCTTTCCTCTCACTGAGAAAATAGACGCGAGAACAAGTCATCACTATCAACAGCCACATCAGCTCTATCACCTGAGCCAGTTACCATGTTCTCCTGTGCTAGGGGCCTGGTGTTCTAGTCCCTTCACCTGGGGTACACAACTGTTCCACACCTGTCCCATCTCTGGTTTACTTTGTTTTCTGAGTGCCCGTGGCTCTCACAACTTCTCCGACCTTCTCCAGGCGCCCCGATAGCTTAAGTGAAGCCCAGAGCACCAGAAAGCATCCTTTTAGAGGAATGGGTCCAGAAACACACACATTTTATTCTCTAGTGCAAGGCTTAATCATTCCGAAACCTTCTTTCACCATTGTCCTACAGATTAGTGTTGCTCTTTACATGAATGGGACCTCTGAATTCCTATAACTTGAATCATGTTTTTCTTGGCAACGGGTTTTTTTTTTTTGTTTTAAAATATTGTTTTGCATTTTTTGAGCACTTACTGTCCAAGAGTTTCCCCAGGAAAAGTAAAAGAAAGCAAAAGTGTTGAGGGCCTTTATGTCTGACGTTGTCAGTATTATACTTTCATTTACTATGGATGTTTTTATTAGGATTTTATTTCCAAACATGTTTTTAAACATTTTATTTTTAATTATGTATCTGTGTGGATGCAACCTAGATGCAATGCCCTTGGAGACCAGAAGAGAGTATAAGATCCCTTGGAGCTGAAATTTGTGAGCTACCCGTCATGGGTGCTGGTAATTGAACTCCCGTTCTCCACAAGGTCAGCAAGGGCTCTTGGCTGTTAACCTCTGAACCATGTTTCTAGCCCCAGAATGCCGTTCTAATTTATAAATCTCTTCAACCTTTTGAAGAAGTTCGCCCAGTGTCTTCCAGGTCCAGTGTTTGGGGGAGATGAAATGGTGATATTCCATGTCTTGATCTCTTTGTATGCAATCCGGGCTTTTATTGCCACCTGCTTTACAGTCTGGTTCCCTTCTGCTCTGCATTGGGAGTCTTCAGTGTTGGCTTTACAGTC
>NW_004949097.1:9201870-9245976 GCF_000317375.1 Microtus ochrogaster | reverse complement strand
GGTTCCCTTCTGCTCTGCATTGGGAGTCTTCAGTGTTGGCTTTACAGTCCGGTTCCCTTCTGCTCTGCATTGGGAGTCTTCAGTGTTGGCTTTCAAGACAGTCTCACTCTTGCTCAGGCTGGCCTCAAACTCATGGCAATCCTCTTGCCTCAGCATCTTGGTAGGATTACAAAGTATGAGCCACCACGCCCGGCCATTCTTCTCTATATTTTGAAATTTCATAATTATTGTGTTTTGGCCTGATTCCTCTCATTGTGCGGCACTCGACGGGACTTTTCAATCTCCAAGTTCATGTCTTCCCACTTTGGAAATTCCTGGAATTTCTTCCTCAATCACACTGTTATTGAACCAATTGTCTAAGTCAGTTTCCATCTTATTTGAGCTGTCAAGGATTTTAAGATACCTTTGATCTTTTGATTCTCTTGTCTGAGCAGCTGTGACTTAGCTCGTTTCTCCCTTCACCCGTATGTGCACTGCTAATTTCATCTAGGGATCTTACATCCTACTTTCCCTTTCTCTATTTTCTGTCTAGACTAGGAGCTCACCTAGTCTCATAGTTCCCAACGCTACATAAATTCTGCCATGTTCTTTCCCTCCCAGGCTATATTTTCAACTCCAGGGTTGAATATCAATTTGGTTACCCAACGGGCACACCAAATTCAACACTGGCATTCCTAATCTCCTCGTTGCTCCAGTCTGTGGATCCTATAATCTTTCCCATCTCAATTGTTCTGTTACTGAATTTGAAATCCTTGAAGTCTTCCCTAGCTTGGTTGAAACTACCTCCAGATGATGACAGAGCAGCTCGCAAATGCAGGGATCCTTTCTCACCCACCATAGTCACTACATCGTGTGTCTCCCGAGTATCAGACACTTTTTAGGTTTCTGCCTCCCTTTTGCTGGCCCTTGTTCTGCAGTCTGATCTGTGGTACTATCACCTACAGGTCACATTTCTTTGCCAACCAGTTCTATGTATTAATCAGATATTCTAGAGGAATAAAACCAAAACAATGAATTTATATTAAAAGAGGAATTATTAAGTTGGCTTGCACAGTATAGTCTAGACAGTGCATCACTGGTATCTTCACACTGGAGAGGCTAAAAACCAGGCTAGAAGACATAGCCTTCCCAATCTTGTGCTGAAGAACTGGAGGATTCCTGGAGAGTCACATTGGATTCTGGGAAGTCCTTATATTTAGGCTATAGTCAGAAGGTGCCATTCACACTTAGAATTAATCCAATTAGAAAAAGCTCTCCCTTATAGATGTGACAGAGGCTTGTCTCATAGTTGATTCCTGTGGTGGTTTAAATAAAAGAAACATACTTGCCACGGGCTCGGGTATTTGAACACTTGATCCTGAGTGAGCAGTGCTGTTTGGAAAAGCTGTGGAACCTTTAGGAGGTAGAGCCTGAAGGTTGGAGAATGTGTCATGGGGCATCAGGGGCAGACTTCGAGGGCTGGTAGCTTCAGTTCACTCCCAGGTCACGCTGTTTGCTTCCCTGTGTGTAGCTGAGATGTGATCTCTATGTTCCATGATTCAGCCGCCTGCTGCAGGTCTTCCTCCCCATTATGGACTTTTCCCCTGGAAAAGCCAAAATATACTTTTCTTTAAGTTGCTTTTAGCCATGGGACTTTGTCACAGCAACAGAAATGTAGCTTACAAAATCACATATTCAGGCTGATATCCAAGATTGGCCATCCCAGGAACACTGGAATGGACTGCGGGAGGCTGGAGGAGGGAGAACAGAGCTTACCTCTTCCCGATGCTACCCACTGGCGTCCTGTTTGTGCCTTCCTGTTTGTGGTTTCCTTTCCGGTTGCTACCCACTGGCTTCCTGTTTGTGGGGTCCTCCAAGCGTATCACTGGCAGTCATTCCTTCCCAGTGCAGTAGCAAAATCCAACCGGCAATTTTCCCAAATGTGTTAGAACTGATCAACATCAGATCAGTGATTCTTTTAATAACTTGACATTTTAAAATCCACAGCAGCTCAGTCTAAGACATTAGACCCTTTGCATGAGCATGACATAGAATTAGCCTGTCCTTGGCCATCCCAGACTCTTACCCTCCATTTTTGCATGTATGTATACATGCATCTTCACAAGTACTTAGAAGCATGGCATGTGGGCCCCAAAGTTCACACCAATTGTCTTCCTTGATTGGTCTTGACTTATTTTACTTTATGTATTGAGGCCGTGTCTCACTGAATCTTGCAGATTCTGTCTACTCGCACTGGGAACCCTATCTTGAGGGCTGGCATTGCCAGGGGGCTGGCATACTGAGTGGCTTTTATGTGAGTCCCAGGGATCCAAACTCAGGACCTCACGCCTGTATGGCAGGCTTCTGCCTGCCCTAGGGCCCTCCTTATTCTTTCCAGGTGATTTCTTTCCACAAGCACTTTTTTTAATTGGCTTTTCTTGCCCTGGATTTTTTTTGTTTTGTTTTTTTAATTTATTTATTTATTAAAGATTTCTGCCTCCTTCCCACCACCGCCTCCCATTTCCCTCCCCCTCCCCCATCAAGTCCCTCTCCCCCATCAAGTCCCCCTCCCTCATCAGCTCAAAGAGCAATCAGGGTTCCCTGACCTGTGGGAAGTCCAAGGACCACCCACCTCCATCTAGGTCTAGTAAGGTGAGCATCCAAACTGCCTAGGCTCCCCCAAAGCCAGCACGTGCAGTAGGATCAGAAACCCATTGCCATTGTTCTTGAGTTCTCAGTAGTCCTCATTGTCCGCTATGTTCATCAAGTCCGGTTTTATCCCATGCTTTTTCAGACCCAGGCCAGCTGGCCTTGGTGAGTTCCCGATAGAACATCCCCATTGTCTCAGTGTGTGGATGCACCCCTCGTGGTCCTGAGTTCCTTGCTCGTGCTCTCTCTCCTTCTGCTCCTGATTTGGACCTTGAGATTTCAGTCCGGTGCTCCAATGTGGGTCTCCGTCTCTGTCTCCTTTCATCGCCTGATGAAGGTTAATATTCAGGAGGATGCCTATATGTTTTTCTTTGGGTTCATCTTCTTATTTAGCTTCTCTAGGATCGCGAATTATAGGCTCATTGTCCTTTATTTATTTGCCCTGGATTTTTATTTCTGCCTCCTCTGATGCCCAGGGGAGGAGATCCATACTGATTACTCTGTGAAGATGGCAGTGGGAGGCTGAAGGAGACACCATTAGAATAGTAAGTTAGGCTTTCCCATGGGGCTGAGGGAAAGTCCTCAGGATCAAATGTTCAAATACCTGAGTCCATGGCGAGCATGTTTCTTTTATAAACCACCACAGGAATCAACTATGAGATAAGTCTCTGGCACATCTGTAAGGGAGAGCTTTTCTTAATTGGACTAATTCTAAGTATGAATGGCACCTTCTGACTATGGCCTAGACAGAAGGACTTCCTGTCATAGGTTAGATATTAAAATACTCTTCTCAGGTGACTTCCAGAAATGTACCTACTCAGATTATAGAATGACTATCTCAGAAGCATTGTTAGGGATGTTCGGGATGAAAGATAGTTCTTAGGTTGGGGTCTTTATGTGCACATGCCGACATGTGAGTTATGGATTGAGTTCACTGCTCTATCATTGTGTTGCCACTGAGCAAACAAACATCCCCAGCCCTGAGATATGTATATTTGTGGTTCTTGGAAGATGTCACACTGTCCTTTGGCAGTATATCTTAACGTGGAGACTCAGGGTCCCAAGAGGTCGTCATGTTTACTGAGGACACTTATGGTGTACACCAATAACTCTGAGTTCCTGTAATCTTGCAAGTTTAGCAGATTTAGCCTGGGCTATATAGTGAAACCCTGTCCTCTTCCTGAAACCCCCTAAACAAACAAACAAACAAACAACAACAACAACAAACCCTAAACAAAACAGCTTATTGTTGCAAAGAGAAGAAAAGCCGGGACTCTCTTCTTTACACTGGCCCTACCCCCACTGTTACAGACACCCTGTTGTTTCCAGTGCACACCTTGGCCGCAGAAACCCTCCCCTGGCCAGACCTGTGTTTTGGCTGTCTCTCTCCTCACGATAATAACAAGTCCTCAGATAAACCGGTCTTTATGGATGCATTCTCGTGGTTGATGAGGAGTCATGTTTTATTCCTCTCCATGTTTTCGTATCTATCCAGAGCTACCCATTGAAAACTTAGAGTTTTCATGAAATGGGCTAACTCTTCATATAGAGGAATTGTAGACATCTCGACTCTCTCTTAGGGCTGGAAACAGAGGGCTGAGGGCTGGGAAGGTATTTTAGGCAGAAGATTAGAATGGAATCTGTGTGGTCTTTGCTCATCCTACTTTGACAGCTAGCTCTTCCCAGGACAAATCCTACTACGATGAATGATGGCCTTTGGGAACTAATGGGAAACAGACCTGGCTCTCCCATGCCTTGAAGTGCCACAGAGGTCAGAGGTCAGAGGGCAATCACAGGTCTGCTGCTGGCTCTGACTGGAGGCTCTTGCAAGCTTGTCCCTCCCCCCCCCACCTCTCTTTTTCCCTTGGGTCACCTCTCATGCCATAAACTCCGTGCAGCCAAGAGGCTTGTATCTCAAATATTCGGTGGGTAATACCTTGTGCCTGGTAGCATTGAATACCCAGGGGCACAGGCTTCCTAACGCGGCTTCTTATTGGACAGCAGCGTTTACTGCTGAAAGCTTTTGTGCTCTGTAAAAGTTTCTGACTGTCACCAGTTGAAGAGGTCATTCTCAAATGGGTATTTGGTGGTAGAGACTCTGTGATTTGGAAGAAGGAAACCAGTATCTGTTCATACTTATGACTCGACTTCACCTGCTTTTGTGTTCTTGAAAGTGGTTCTTCCAGAGGCCCACCGTTCCCATCTGTCTGCCTGGTTTCCTTTGTTGATGGCTCCCTTATATGTAATCCTTATGTTGATGTTCACCAATGTGGCTTGTGAGTCTCTCTCTCTCTCTCTCTCTCTCTCTCTCTCTCTCTCTCTCTCTCTCTCTCTCTCGTTTTCTGTCTTTCTCCTTTCCTCCTTCTTTCTCCCCCTCCTCCCTCCCTTGCTCTCTATAGCTATACCTATCTTCTGTCGAGGTTAATTTTGCTGGGCCCTGGCCAGGCATGCTTTTGGGTTTGTCTGACTTACATGTCCAAGAGTGTAAGCGGAGAAGTGTGAGTGTGAGCCACACCATCTTGTGGACTGGAGTCCCAAACTGAAGCATGGGCCACACCCCTAGAGAAGACAGCCTCTCCCTACCCTGCAGCTGACAGCTGCCGATAGCTCCTCAGCTAGGGCTGAGGTCACATGTTCTCTTACAGCATAGTATTGTATTAAAATCCCAAGTCAGTAGTCTTCATAGATCACCATATCTCCTAACGGAATTACAGCTCAACATCCCATCCTTTTCTCCAGTTTGTCTCAGACTCCAGCATCATTTGTCTATCTGATGGAGCTGCTCACAGAAGCCTCTGAGCACCGTGTGCAGCATGCCTGTCACCAACAAGGGTTAGCCTTCCAAAGGTGTTGGGTCCATTCTCCACATCCTTTTATTCTCAGGGTCCAAATGAGTGTTTGACACAGAGTAGGACTCCATCAAGTACCAGGGTGTTTGTTTTAACTAAATCACCATAAATGAATAAATTAAACACCTTACAAGATGACTGAAAATAAGGACAAGGGAATCACCGTGCCCTGCTCGAGACTCTGGGAATTTCTACCAACTGCAAGGAATAGGGGGTTGGGTCAGGAGTCACAATCCTAAACTGAGCCAGTGTAACCAGAATAGCACAGAAATCTGGGAATATGGAAAGCGGTGGTGACTCACCCCAAAGCCAAGTGTGTGGCTTTCCTAGCTGGCTGGTTCCTGGCTGGTCACCTTTGCTGTATCTTTTCTTTCTGTGTGTTCTTTCCAATCTTGCTCCACAATGCAGAGCCCTGCAGGTGACCAAGAGTACACAAGAAAGACAAAAATCTGAAGGCTGAGATGAACAAAATCTCTTAGGAGGACAACCTAGGGTGGGGGATGACAAGCTTCCTTGGAATTGGGGAGATGGAGGTGCAGTTTTTCTGTCATTGCAAGAAGAATCCTATTCTGTTCATGAATCCTAAGTCATCAGACGGCCTGCCCAATGGAGCAGAAGAGCCTTTCACAGAGTGGCAGACCTTAGGGATGAATGTTAGCTAGATACAAGGCAGGTTCAGGAGTTGGTACTGCAGCGTTCTCTGTAAGTCTAGATCTAAAAAACAAAACATATGAATATCTAAATGATTGGCACCTGCGGCCCCCAAAATAATGTGGACGCCAATCTGAAGCCAAATGTCGTCTGGAAATGAGGTTTTATTTCTTTATGTTTATTTTTCTATTACCTAAAATAATAGAAAATTAACAAGCATCCCTGAAATCCTACAACCCAAGGAAAAGTGACTCAAATACCCACAGGAAAAGACATGAGTAAAAATGGCTTTCCAGAGGGACTGGAAGAAAAATTCAAAACATGGAAGGGGAGGGGCTCAGGAGCCCCACCTGAAATTGAGGAGCTTTCAACAGTTGACAGATGCTAGAAAAGAAAGAATCAGTTTCCTTCAGGAGTGCGGTCAACCATGCTTCAGTAGTGGCCCACACCCATGCCGATATGGATAGCACAAACTGGATTCAGGGAATTATCAAAAGATAACAAGAGCTAGGGCTCTGGGAGTGGGGACTATGAGTGAGGGTTGGGTCCCAGAGAAGTTAGGGGAAGAAATGGGGGATATGTTTGATTATGTTCAAAATACATTGTATGTATATATGACATTCTCAAAGCATTAGTAAAAGTGATATGTTAAAATGGGGGAGCAAGCTGGGTGGTGGTGGCAGATGCCTTCAATCCCAGCACTCAGGAGGCAGAAGTAGGCAGATCTCTGTGAGTTCAGGACAGCCTGGTCTATAGGGTGAGTTCCAGGACAGCCAGGGCTACACAGAGAAACCCTGTCTCCAACGAACAAACAAAGAAAGGAAATCCAGTCTGCAGTGAATGCTGCAGAGAGCAAGCACAGGCCAAAGGGCAACGTCTTCTGTATTTCAACCTTGACAATGTAGACAGAAGCAAACAACACATAGAGATGAATGTTATTCCGAATCACATAAGGGAAAAGGAAAGATTTATCCTCCAGGCTTAGGTTTTCCAAAGAAGAATCAAGAAGTGGGGCTGGAGAGATGACTCTGAGGGCAAAATGCTTGCAGTGCCATCATGAGAACCGGGGTTCAGGACTCACAAGAGCATGAGAACTGGGATTCATACCCCCAGCACTCACAGGAAAGTCGGTGTGGTGTATGCCTCTAACCGCAGAGTTGGGGAAGATGGGTAGATACCTGGAACCTCCTGGTCAACCAATCTAGCCAAATCCATGAGACACCCTACATCCAAAGTCAAGAACAAAACCTGAGAAGGTGGACAGTGATAGAGGAAGATGGAAGACAGTACTGTCAAGCTCTAGCCTCCACAGGTGTGCACACATGAACACAGGTGCATAGAACACACACACACTCACACACTCATACACAACTCACTCACACACACACACACTCACACACTCATACACAACTCACTCACACACACACTCACACACACACACACTCACACACTTATACACAACTTCGGCTATTGGCCAGAAGTCAACCCGAAGCCCTCCAGTTTCTGCTTCTGTGATTCCATGACCTTCTTTCTGTGTTTGCTTCTCTAGACTTTCCATTATAAGGACACTGGGCTAGGGCCACTCTAACCATGACCTAATGGTGACAATCTATGCTGAACCCATGTCTGAGATGGTATCTTGAGATTCACAATGTATGGTAACTTTGGGTGGACAGGGATAGGTATTCAATCCAGGTCAAGGAATGTATGGTAACTTTGGGTGAATGGGGATAAGTATTCAATCCAGGTAAAGGATTAATACTTCAAAAATAAGGAGCAAACTATAAAACTAGAAAGTTTTCATATGTATACTTCCCCCCGAGGACAGTACTTACTGATTGTAGAAATGGCAAGAAAAAAATGATTTATATATGCCTCCAAATTTGTAAATTTGTTCTAATCAGACAATCATGAAAAAAAAGGAAAAGCCACAAACAACCTTTTGTGAAAGAATAGTTGCCTTAGTACTAACAGGAAGAAGGGCAGACGTCTCTTCTCTGTGAATATAGTATGTAGACATCCATGGAAATTATGGAAGCTTGGGAGGTGATTGGCTATAGCATTGGAAAGATCTGGAAGAGGTAAATACAGATGGCTCCTAAGATTAGCAAGTATTCAACTGCATTAATAATTAAATACTTTCACATTAAAACAGCATGTTCTCTATTTTTAACTGCCAGAGTAGCAAAAATAAATTGAAAAGCTATGGATGCTCCCACAGTCTCCTGTGCCGCTCAACAATGGGAGTGCAAATAACTGTGGTGCTCTGTGAAGGAAAAAAGAAAAGAATTAGCATGTATTGAGAACTTCTAAAGTGTTCCCACCCTGTGAGAGAAAATGCCTCTAATAAAATCAGTCATAAAGGAACAATCAGAAAATGTGTAATGCATAAAAGATCAGATGGCAAAAGGGACCGACCACTGAAATGGGTGCCTCCTTCAATGGTTTAGGATGTTGCAGAGGAACCCAGGAAAGTTAGGCTACAGGGAAAGGCTTTGCTGAGAGGCCCTTCAGAGCCAGGGCAGTGTTCCTGGTGGACAGAAATGGGAAGAACTCCAAAAGCCACACTGTATATGATCTGTAGCCATCACCAGTCTGCAGAGTGAAAGAATTGCCTTCCACATCAAGGGCCCCCAATTCCTGATCTCCCCACATTTAGCTTAGTTCAGTATTCATGGCACTCAAATTCATATGAACCCATATCTCACTCACTGAACCCATATCCTACTGACTGACCCGGAATCCTATAGACTGATTCTTCTTCCCACTGACTGCCCCTGAATCCCATTAATCAAGTCTGGGCCTCATTGACTGAGCCCTCATCACATTGACTGGACCTAGCCCACTGGCTAAGTTGACATCGCGTTGACTGGCCATGCAGCAAAGCAGGGGCTCCGCTGTGGGAATGGGGAACCCAATCCATGTGCTTGCTACACCCCACATCTAAAACATAAAGTCCACCCAGAGTCTTTAAATGACTTTGAAATGCTTTTGACTAGGGGTTTTTCTTTGTTTATTTGTTTTCCTTACAAAACAATCCAGGTGTGGTGGCGCACACCTTTAATATCAGCACTAGTGAGACAGAAGCAGGTGGATCTCTGTGAGCTCCAGGCCAGCCAGAGCTACACAGTGAGACCTTATCAAAATAGAGATATATTTTTGTGTGATCTTAGTTAAAGGGTACAGATACAGACAGCAAGCACTCTGGAGAAATGTCCCAGTGGTTTAAAATGTGCTTATGGCCATGACATATTTTCCTTTCCTGAATTATATTTTTAATCTTTTCTAAAACATCGTGAATTAATTTCATGATCTTCATTTTCCATCAGAACAGGTGAGCAAGTGTTTGCTCAGTAAAAGCAGGAGTTAATGAAGACGAGCATGAGAAGATAATAAATACACGCGCTGCTTTGTATTTGCTCTTTGGGACTTAGATATTTTTAAAAGAGTTGCTAACGCCCGCCTTACTTTGGCTTTTCTGTGGCAGGCACAAGCTGTAGCTCGTGACAGGGAAGGTATAGGGAGCATGCATGGCCATTTTAGTTCGAATTCAGAGCCCGTATTTGTCTATGGTAATAGGTTAACACATGCACAGGTACATATATATATATATATGTATATGTATATATATATGTAAGTATGGTATAGTACATGATTATATGGAATCTTTTTTTTTTTTTTTTTTTTTTTGGTTTTTCGAGACAGGGTTTTGCTGTAGCTTTGGAACCTGTTCTGGAACTAGCTCTTGTAGACCAGGCTGGCCTCAAACTAACAGAGATCCACCCGCCTCTGCCTTCCAAGTGCTGGGATTAAAGGCATGTGTCACCACTGCCCAGCAATTACACAGAATCTTATTTAAGGTTAATAGGCAAATAAATTAATTTGTCCATTCTATTAGTTACTTTTCTAATTACTGAGGTCAAACACCTCATAAGAGGCAACTTCACAGAATAAAAGGCTTGTGTTTGCTCGGGGTTTAAGGATACCGTCCATTGTGGCAGAGAAGGCACAATGGCGGGAATAGCTCTCAGCTACGGCCACAGGAATGTCAAGCCGCTTGGTCACACCTGGGCAATTCAAAGTCAGAGCGCAGATAGGCTCTGGGTCTAGATGGTAATGCCTCAAGACATGTCCCATCTGACACACTTCCTCCAGCAAGGCTCCTCTCCCTAAGGCTTCCCAAGCCTCCCCAGATAGTGCCACGGAACCAAACACAAAGGGGTTATTTTCCACTCAAACCACATGAAGCATGGAGGAAAAAATATCATTGGAAATAGCGGTTGTTTGTGGCAGAAAGCCCAGCAGAAAATGTGTATCTGACTCTCCCCTAGGTTAGTAGTAATAAGGTCACTTGCTACTTTAAAATTCCTTTAGCATCTTAAATGGATAACTTTTCCTCTCAACTGTGACAAAAATATTCAAGTTCCCCAGCATCTTTTTTTTTCTTTCTTCCTTAAACATTAGAGATTTTCTTTTACACCAAATTGGAGATTTTCTAATGCAAATCAATTCTTGAAAGAAGGCTGTGAGAGCTGAGCAGAGCAGGTCCTATAATTCTGCCTTTGAGGCTGGCTCTGCCTCAGCACCATCTAATGTGGGATTCCCTCTGTATGCTGTGCATACCACTGGTTAATAAAGAATCGGCTTTGGGCCTACTGCAGCACAGAATGGGGCAAGGCGGGAATTGCAAGCAGAGACAGAGGAGAAAGTAGGTGGAGTCAGAAAGATACCAGGTAGCTGCCAAGGAGAAAGACACCCGCACGCACCAGTACTGGTAAACCACGAGCCCCATGATAAAATATAAAATAATAGAAATGGGTTAATTTAAGATGTAAGAGCTATACATACATATAGTTTCTGTGTGATTATTTCAGGTCTGGGCAGCCAGGAACTAATAAGCTTCTTCCTACTACAACCATCAGCACGAGCTCCTCCAACCTCGTGTGTGAGAGTCTGACTGACAGTTTGTCTGCCCAGCCCACTGAAAGTTGTGGGCTAATATTTTTTTTTTTAAATTTAATGACAAACACAGGTCACCAACTATGATGGTGAACATTGTCAAGTTGACAGCATCCAGAATCACCCAGAGACAAGCACCTAGGCACACCTGGCAGCGATGGAGGTGGGCAGATCCATCTTGAATGTGAGTGGTATTGTCATGGGTCTTTTTCTGTCCCACCAGCCAGCTCCCAAATGATGACATGGAGACTTCTTATTAATTATAAAATTAAAAACTTTTGGCCTATCACTTAGGGTTGTTTCTAACTAGCTCTCATAACTCAAAGGGCAGTGAGCGCAGCATTCATCTCTCTGCTTCCAGGCTGCAGGTGGAGTGATGCAATGGGGTACCACAACCCCTGCAGCATGATGGACTGGACTTTAACTGTGCCCCGGAACAAACCCTTCCTTCCTTTGCTTTTCTCAGAGCAGGGGGGCAAGTCACTAAAGCAGCAATTTCCTGTTTGTTTTGTTTTTTCAAACTTACCCTTAATATACATACATTTGATCTCTTTCCCAAACACATTGCGGTTAAGAGTTTAAGACATGCTACCATGTGGCCTATACTATTTCTCTCATTGAACTTTCTTTTCATATTTGAAACATGGATGAAGAATATCAGTTTCATCTATATTTTAGGTAAATAATACAATGACTAATTCTTTTTATATTTGGCATAAAGTTTGTTACTTTAAATACTTTTTAGCCTAAGCAGATAGTATTTCAGGACAGATTGGGAGAACTTGCTGTTTGCCCTACATCTGAAATAGGTGTGAGCAGGGAAGAGTTCCCTCTAAACGCTGATGTAATCTGCTCACACTTAGATCACCACAGGGGATGAAAATAGATGTTCTGTTTTCAACAACTGCCACATAATTAACTTTGAGACTCGGTTTTAACCCAGCTACTGAATCGACAGGATTGCAGTCTGCTGAGCTTCGCTTGGGGCTGTTGGCAGTATACGATTTGAAATAATTGAAGGTGAGATGAAGTGAGGGTATAATTAGTCCTTCGTATTGAATGCAGCCAGTGAGACATACCCTCTCACCGCCTCCTCTTTGCTATTTTCTCTGCTCCATGCACAGTCACGGTGGCAGGTATGGAATAGACCAGCGAAAGGAATGGAATGACTTTTGTTCCCTTTTCTCTTTGTCCGTCAAGAACTATTCATGATGGAAGCTTCGGGTTGCTTGATTTTATGTCGCCCCAACATTTCTGGGTCTTTTCTAGGTCTTCTTTCTCTTTCTTCTCCCCATTTTTGTTCATTCTTTCTTTATCTACAGGTGTGTGATGAGTTGGAGAATTGCTGGGGGAGGGGTAAATCTGAAAGAGCAGCCTAGGCACGGCCGTCTTGATGGATGGGTGCTCAAACCGTGAGCAAATGCAAGCCTTCCTTCTGTGAAGTTGCATCTTATGAGGCGTTTGACCACAATAATGAGAAAAGTAACTAATATAATCAATAAATTAATTTGCCTATTTACCTTAAATAAGATTGTAATTCTAACCCTAAGTGTGTATATATACCTGTGCATGTGTTTACCTATTACCTAAGACAAACGCAGGCTTTGGATTCAACTAAAATAGCTACTTACGTTTCCTGTACCTACCCTGTCATGAGCTGCAACTTATGTCTGCCACAAAAAAAGCCACAGTGGGGCAGGTGGTAACAAGTCTTTTTTTTTTTCCCCAAACAGCAAAACCAATAGCCACAAACCCCTACAGTAGTCATAAAAGCCTCAAGCATGTCCACAGATAGACCTCAGTGGGCACAACTCACCCCCTATACCCTCCATGGGCCATTTTGAGAGCCATGACATTTCCACATTTCCATGAGGGAAATATAAAATGCTGCAAGACCTGAAGGGACAAGAAGTGGCCAGGGTGGAGCAAGGGCAGCTTTGGACCTCTGGGGCAGCAGACACCACAGCTAATGAAGAGTCAGAAGCCTGGTCTCCGGAGGAAGAGCCCTTAGCTCCTCAGGTACCATCTCATCAGCTAACAGCCCTGGGTCTGAGGACAGAGCAGATGGCATCACTGTGTTAGAGACACTGATTGGGAGATAGTTGAAAGATCTGATAAGGTCCACAGCTCAGCAGGGGTCACGTGTGCCTTTTGAGCAGTGGGTCTCAACCTGCCCAGAGCTGCCACCCTTTAATGGAGTCCTCACCTATAATCTCTATGTATGTATCTAAAGGACCTGATTAGTCGCCAGCCCTAAAACTATTATCATTGCTGCTTTATAATGATAATTTTGCTACTGTTAAGAATCATAAGGCAAATGCCTGTGTTTTCCAATGACATTAGGCCACCCCTGTGAAAGGGTCATTTAACCCAAAGGGGTCAAGAACCACCATTTTAGCAACACTAAAATGTGTGGATTAGCAAACTTCAGGTGTGTATCTTTTTCTTCTCTCTTGCTAGCCATAGAAACAGGAACACTGATGAAGGCAATTGCGTGTGTGTGTGTGTGTTTGTGTGTGTGTGTTTGTGTGTGTGTTTGTGTGTATGGATGGACTTCTTTGTATATACTTGTGTGTGTGTGTGTTTTCATTCTTGCTATTAGTGTGTATACAAGATAGGAATCAGTGTGTTAACAGAGGCAGACTCTGAATGGCAGGTGTGTTTGGTGGTTGTTATTCTTCCTTCATTTATATATTTATACTATGTCTATCATGTATGTCATCTACACATACATCAATCTGTTTCTTCATCATCATTCAACATGTATTTATTACATAATTACTGTCAAGTATACTCCTTTGTACTTAATTTTATAGCCTAATTTTCTACCCTTAAATGATTTTGCTTTTGTAAACAGTAAGAAGTAATTAAATGCTATTAAAAAATAAATGCTATTAAAGAATAAATCTCCTTCACTCCTAGTAGGGTGTGCGTGGCACCTGCCTTTCCCTGTTAGTTTTCAGCCAGGGTTTGGAAGCAGTTTCTGTTTCTAGAGTGTATGCTTTTAGTCAAGCTTTTCAGAAGTCAGTCTGTGGAGCAGCTGGGTTCCCACGCAAACATTTCATTCACAAGTTTGGACGTACTGTGTTGCAATTACATACAAACCCCATGCTGGTTCTGTTTTGATCTGCAGAAGGAGAGAAAGCCTATGGAGGGACAGGACACTTGAGTATTTGCAGTCAAACCCCAGGGGATGAGAAAGGCCGATGGGAAAGTGAGAGTCAGGACTGGTGCTTGACTCTGCTTCCAATGTAGTGGGCTCTGTGCACAGGACATTGTAATTCCACAGAAGATGGAGTTCCTTTACCCCCGGGTGATGGACACCCTCATGGGTGGGTGGGGTGGGAGTCCCCTAGAAGTAGTTTTGCTCATACATGTCCCACAAACAGTAGTACATTCCATATAGTTCTTCCACAGCTTGCAAACACACTCTTCAGTAGCCTGAAGGATTTATTAGGGATCATGTTGTGGTGATTTTATATTAAATGTTCTCATCGAGACAGTTTCCCCACTAGGTTGCCTTTGAGTTAGAATAGCCAGGATTCAGCCCACTAAGGCCAGAGATAGTGATCCTAGCAAGGCTATAAATTCTCAAATCCCACCCCCAGTGATACATTTCCCCCAGCAAGGTTCTGCCTCCTAAAGGTTCCATGACCTCCCCAAACAGCGCCACCAACTGGAGACAACACCATGCTGCAATATATGGGCCTGTAGGGACATTTCTCATCCAAACCTCCACATCCGTTTATATTTTCAGTCCGAGTTGAGTCTATGTCACACACAAAAAAAGGAAATTCAACTGATTTCCTAACTTTTCAGCTGAAAAATAATGAGAGGCTATAAACATATAATAAAACTAAACACCATGTAATTTAGATTTGTGATGTTTTGTTGGCAAAAAGGCTTTCATTTACATAATGCTGCGATAATGAAGGGCGTCATTATGTAAGTGAATGTGGTACCCAGAATAAGTGAACACTATTAAAAATACTCAATGCAAGAATAGTTCAATTAATTACTTTAGAGCAAGCGTGGCACAGCTAAGTTTTTTTTTTTTTTTTGGTTGTAAAATAGAAATGTTGAATATTCAGAGAGGTTTCATTCTCTTATCAAATTCCACTTATATTTTGCCTTTTCATCTTTGATATTGGAGAGGTTCTTGGATACTCTTGTTCTTCTGTAAGTGAGTTTTACCTTTACATTAAAGACTTATTTTGATTTTGTGTGTTTGGTATTTCTGGAGACCAGAAGAGGATGCTGGATCCTCTGGGACTAGAGTCATAGATGGTTGTGAGCTACCATGTGGATGCTAGGAATTGAACCCCAGTCCTCTGCAAAACAGAAAGTACTCTTAATCGCTGAACCATCTCTCCAGTCCAAAGGTTTATTTTTTAATTATGTATGTGCTGGAGGGGGTGGGGGTAATGTACACATGAATGCAGCTTTCCACATAGCCCAGAATACAGCATAAGATTGCTTGAAGGTGATGTTACAAGCCGTTGTGAGGTGGTCATTGAGCCTGCCAACATGCGTTCTGGGATTCAGTTCTCTTCAAGAACAACAGTTATTCCTAACCACTGAGCAATCCGTCCAGTTCCGGAATGAGTTTCTTATGGATTATACACATTTTGCCACTGTTACTCACCCCTTACCTATTATTCTGCCTTGTAGTTTCTGATTATTCACTGGAAGCTGTAAGATTAGCCATATGTTTGAATATTGACTGACAAAAAGAATGGAATATGAGCTATGAAGAGTTACTGGTTCGTGTTGGGTAATCCGTGTCTAAATGATATGCCAGCCTTGTCCTGCTGAGGGAGTGGAGGGTAAGGGTGACTCTGCTAATTTCTAACCTGGCTCCTCAGAGGTGACATTTCTGCAGGAGTCTTGTACGCCTGAGCCCCATGGCTTGGTCTTGCAAGGAGGGAAGAATGGCCAACCATGTGCTTTGTGTCCTTTCTGGAACGCTGTATGTGAGAGCTTGCCTTGTCCTCCCAGGAGCCTTCTTCATTAGGTGCTTTGTCATCCCCCTCTTAATTAGATGGGGCCATGGGGTGTGACGAGATAAAGTCACTGCTCTGATGTCACATCTTCTGTGTAGAAGGGGCACATGTTCTCCTTTTGAAGTAGATTCTCCATCTCCAGATGTCATATTGAACCCACCATACATGTTAAACATATAGATACTCAGATGGCAGAACAAATACACACACACACACACGTTTTATGTCAAGAGGGTCATAAGCCATTTTTACTTCAATGATGGCATTCAGGTTGGTGAGATGACTCGGTTTGGAGCTCTTGCTGCTCTGGTAGAGGACTCAGTTTGATTCCCAGGACTCAAATCATGGCTCACAACCATCTGTAACTCCATTCACAGGCGATTTGGCACCCTCCACTGACGCCCAATAGGCACCTGGCTCACAACCATCTGTAACTCCGTTCGCAGGCGATTTGGCACCCTCCACTGACGCCCAATAGGCACCGGGCACGCAAGTAGTGCACATACACATGTGCAGATAGAATCCTCACACATGTAAAATAAAAAAAAAATGCTCTTTGAAAAAATGTTGGCATCTACCCGATTAGAGCACACCTCCTTTAATGGTATGCCGCAAAGAGAAGCTGTGTGTTTCTAAGGGTTACTCTGGCTTTATTTTATATGGACAAGCAAAACCATAAGGATGCCTGCTGCTCTGGGAGCCAGCAAAGAGAGAAGCCAGATGAGGATAGAACCGGAACAAAGCAAGCACCATTTCCCCTCTCCTGGAAAAAGAGATTCTTTGTTCTAAGCAGTTCCTGAGCTTAAAACCGGTTGTATGATTTCTTAGAAAATTTGGTATTTCCAGAAATTAGCAGAATCTGTTTACAAGAAACTGAGCTAGCATTTAATGAGACTTGGAGGTAAAGCTGCCATTTGGTACCTAAATATTCATTTTCTAATTCTAGGCAGGGGACGAATTTGCATTAAAAACAAAACAAAATTCAAAATCCCCCAAAACAAACAAACAAGCAAACAAGAAAAGCAGTGATAGAAAATGGTGTTGGATGAACAGGGAGACAGTCAGAATGTCTCCTGGAGTGCTATTCCTGAGGAAGGAAAAGGCATAGGCATTTTTCCTTCCTTTTGTATCATGCTTTCAAATAAATGAACCGCACGTTGTGATAAGGGTAGGCATTCTGAGCATTCGACAACCGCCTTCCAGACCCCTGCCCTTTGTAAACCACAACACTGAGCTGAGACACAGAGACAAAAAGAAAGGACATTAGCAATCCAGTAAGACAGGGGAATGAAGGTGATAGTCACATGACCAAGTGAGAAGAACCTTGAAAATCAAGTGATCAGAGAACACAAAATTAGACACCCAAGCCTGAAGCGGTCCCACAGTTGTGGCTGTGTGCCGAGTCCTGAGGAATCATGGGAGCTGGTAGGGGAGGTAGAAGAAGCAGTGAGTGCCTGCTGAAGTCTGAGAAAGGCCAGGTACAGTGACTGGAGGGGCAAGAGCAGATAGCCAGCTGCTGCTGACCGAAGGGCTGGAGACAGGGACATCATGAAGGGCTTGACTGCCCAGATGGCTTGGACTCCAGGAAGTTGTTCAGAAGACGAGCTCTTTCTGTTCTTCCCTTTTTCCATGTTTACATGTGGGGGTGAGGGTGCTTGTGTGTCTGTACATATGTTTTTGCATGTGAGAACACACATGTATGTGGATACACATGTATGCAAAGGTCCAGTGTCCATGTCAGGAATCATTCTTGATCACTCTTCCACCTTATTCTATGAGGCAGGGCCTCTCAATCAAAGCCAGAGCTAATGGATATGGCTAGTCCTGCTAGTCAGCTTGCTGTAGGGAGCCCCTCTCCACCTTCCCGAGCAATGTCTACTACCCAAGCACGAAGGTTATGAGTTCATGCCTCTACATCCAGCATTCATATAGGTCCTGGGGAGCTAACTCGCTTATAAGGGGAACCCTTCAATGATCGAACCACCACTTCTCCCAGCCCTAAAGATTGCATTTTAGGTGTTAGGTAAAACACGCCTCTTACCTCAAAGGGAAAAAGAGGCAGTTTATTCTTGAGGCACATATGAACAACCATGACTCGGGAACACAGACTCAGATTGCCCACAAAGACCAGCTCAGCTGTAGAGAGGTTCAGTGAGGTGGGATTAGCTATAGAACAAAGAAAACCGTGAGTCAAGACATTCGCCAAACACATCTTCAGGCCCACAGCTAGGCAGGTTCCAGAAGAGCAGCAAGACTGCGCTGGGCCTCAGCCACTATCTGATGATGTTTTGAGCTTTTGTATTGGTGGGAGCAGAACAGTCTGCTAAGAATACATTTTAAAGATTTTAATAGCTATAAGGATGTTAGGTCAGACATATGAGTGCTGACATCACACACAAAAGATGGCTTTGCATCTGCAACATTCTCACTCCCCATAGTCATGAAATTCTGATAAGCTCATAGAGGAGATTTTTTGGTTTTGTTCATTTGTTTTCAATCAGGAAAGACTTGGGCAAATGACCACATGGGGATCAGAATCAGTGAAATAAACCTGGATAGAGATAAAGACTATATCGAGGATGCTGGGTCCTAGAGAAAGTGAGGGGGTGAGTCTCAGGTCACACGTGAATGGGTGCCAGTCAGCAGGACAGTGGGATGTAGCTTCCCCCCCCCCCACGCAACAAAATACCTCGCAGTACAACCAAACACTCCTTGAATCTACATCCCAGCTAAGTGAGAAGCTGCCCATCACAGTTAGTGCCCCCACCCACCCACCCCAGCATCCCCAACAATAGGCGCCATTCCCCTTCACAGAGCTATAGCAGGACTTGAATAAAACAATGTGCCCAAGCAAGGACCTTGGTGTGTGCAAATGTGCTGTACGTGTGTGGTGTATGCACATGTGTGGGCACAGGAACACACATGTGTGTGCACACAGGGGCCAGGGGAGGGCATGACGTGTCTCCTTTAGTCACTCTCTTCTTAATCCCCAGAGGCTCTCTCCCTGAACCTGAAACTAGTGTTTCAGCTGGACTAGCAGCCAGCGAGCTCCAGGCTTCCTTCAGCCCCTGCTCTCCAAGACATCACTGGTGTGACAACCATGTGGGACCACACCTGGCTTGTTTCTGTGAATGATGGGAATTCAAACTTAGGTCCTCATTTATGTACAGCCAGTATTCTTAGCTGCTGAGCCATCTCTCCAGACTCCTACACGGAAATCTGTTGACTATCCCTGTAATTTAACTGTCACTCTTTATCCTAGATTGTCACTAATGTTATCAATAAACCAAAACACAGGCTGGCTTGACCCTCACAGAGATCCACCTGCTTCTGTCTCCCAAGGGATGGGAGCAAAGACGTGCGTTTCTATGCCCACTCACAGTCTTTATTTTGGAAGCAATCAATTCTTTGCTTACTGGATTGTGGCTGTGTATTTTACAGTGTTTTTTTATGGCTTTGGGTCTTACAGACGTTGCCCTTGTGTTTTCTTCTGACTTTATTTAGAGGCCATCATCCCATCAGGAGTTTAATTTTCTGAACAGTGTGGGGCAAACATTTATCTTAGCTTTTATGGTTGATTAGCTGGTGGTTGTGGTACAAGGTACAGGATAGCCAGTCTCGTGTAAGCTAGGGCATCCTCACATGTGGAGAGGGGCTTCCTCAAAGTGTCCTCAACATCTCAAATGTGGAGAGCTCCCCACAGTCAGACACTCAGTTTTGGCACTGACAAGATGCCTCCTGGAGCCCCTGCCCCATCCACCAGCACTCCTTCACCCAATGTTGTCCTGAATACAAGCACCGATTTGGTTTACAGCTTTCAAAGAAATTTAGCCTCATCTTCTCAACGGAATTCTACCTTTAAAATGATAGTGGCATTCAGCTGGGACCATGCTGGATTTACACATGGGCGGTGCTTTGAATAGGCATGGCCCCACAGTCTCATGTGTTTGAACGTTTGGTCCCTATGGAGTGGCTCTGTTAGGAGGTGTGGCCTTGCTGGAGGAAGTGTGTCATTGTGGAGCTAGGCTTTGAGGTCTCATATATGTTCAAGCCATGCCCTATGTGACAGTTCATTTCCTGTCGCCTGTGGATCAACATGCAAAACTCTCATCAGGGTCCTTCTCCATGTCCTGCTATGATCATAATGGACTGAGTCTCTGAAACTGTAAGCCAGCCCCAGTTAAATGTTGTCCTTTATAAGAGTTGCCATGGTCATGCTGTCTTTTCACAGCAACAGAAAGCCTACCTAACACAACATGTATTTGGGAGAGACTTTTATTTTGACTATCCATTTTATTTTTTTGCATAATCATGTAATTATTTATTTATTTATTTTTGTTTATTTATTTATTAAAGATTTCTGCCTCCTCCCCGCCACCGCCTCCCATTTCCCTCCCTCAATCAAGTCCCCCTCCCTTGTCAGCCCAAAGAGCAATCAGGGTTCCCTGACCTGTGGGAAGTCCAAGGACCACCCACCTCCATCTAGGTCTAGTAAGGTAAGCATCCAAACTGCCTAGGCTCCCACAAAGCCAGTACGTGCAGTAGGATCAAAAACCCCAGTGCCATTGTTCTTGAGTTCTCAGTAGTCCTCATTGTCTGCTATGTTCAGCGAGTCCGGTTTTATCCCATGCTTTTTCAGACCCAGGCCTGCTGGCCTTGGTGAGTTCCCAATAGAACATCCCCATTGTCTCAGTGTGTGGGTGCACCCCTCGCTGTCCTGAGTTCCTTGCTCGTGCTCTCTCTCCTTCTGCTCCTGATTTGGACCTTGGCATTTCAGTCCGGTACCTCTAGACCCGGAAATACCACTCTTGGGAATGAATATACCCAAGAGATGCCCTATCATACAACAAAAGTACATGCTCAACTATGTTCATAGCAGCATTGTTTGTAATAGCCAGAACCTGGAAACAACCTAGATGCCCTTCAATGGAAGAATGGATGAAGAAAGTATGGAATACATACATATTAGAGTACTACTCAGCAGTAAAAAAGAAGGAATTCTTGAATTTTGCATGCAAATGGATGGAACTAGAAAACACTATCCTGAGTGAGGTAAGCCAGACCCAAAAAGAGGAACATGGGATGTACTCACTCATATTTGGCTTCTAGCAACAAATAAAGGGCATTGCTCCTATAATTCGTGATCCTAGAGAAGCTAAATAAGAAGGTGAACCCAAAGAAAAACATATAGGCATCCTCCTGAATATTGACTATCCATTTTAATGTCTCTGTAAAATATCACATATACATTAGCTTGTTTCAGGTTGTTTGAGGATTGTATTGACATAGCAAATTAAATATTTTTATTATATTTTAAAAATACCACTGTGTAGTAAGATGAGCTCACATTTCTGTTGGCTCCAATAAATATTTCAGTTGGCTTGGCTATATACACTACGTGGATGGAGACTGACAGACTTCCTCTCGCGAACGCCTTGTAAGAGTTCCCTTCCTCAGTGTGGATGTCTTTCATAGTTGAGTTCTCATTGAAATACCTTTGGATAACTGTGTGGCTTGTATAGCAGTTGCTTCTTTATACTGAGTTCTCTTTTGTAACAAAATGTAAAGGCACTTTTAGAAGGCTTCTATTTTATTATTTTAAAAATGTCCCCTTTTAAACTAAAGACTCACTATGAAGGTGTGGGGATTTTGTTTGTTTGTGTGTGCGTATGTTTGAGACAGGGTCTCTGTAGCTTTGTAGCCTGTCCTGGAACTAGCTCTTGTAGACCAGGCTGGCCTTAAATTCATAGAGATCTGCCTGCCTCTGCCTCCCAAGTGCTGGGATTAAAGGTATGTACCACCCACCACCTGGCTTGGCATGGGGATTTTTAATATCTATGGTTTTATATATGTGTACATATATGCATAATAATGCACATTCATGCATGGATACACACATGTATACATATGCATGCATATACATGCATAACACACATACATTCGTTCATATATTTGTACATGTACAATGCATGCATGCATAAATATTCATACATAATAACATATACATAAAATTATATATGCATATTGCATTATATACATATACATATATACATACATGTTTAAATACATGCATACAGCTTTATCATCTTATCATCTTGTTATTGACATAAAGTTTTCTTGGTCTTGTGAATTTGATCAGCACATTATTTTATAAATTTTAGGGGACTTAAAAATTAAAATATTCAGTTTTATAAAAAAAATAATGCACGTTCACAGCTTTTAAAAATCAAACAGAACAATAAAGCTTAAGAAGAAACGCAGCTGTCTTAGCCTAAGCCCTCCCTACCCCCTCAAGTCATGTTTCAAGAAATCAATTCCTTCCAACATCTCTGGCTGACATTTTTCTTCTTTGATTTGAAAGCAGCACGCTTAATTACAGATTTAAAATTTCTAATGTATCTATTGATTTCTTGTGGGAAAATAAGGATTGATCTCTGTTCTCCTGGCCTGCACAGCAGCCCTGTCCTGCACATTGTGCTTTGCTGATCTGATTTAGGTCAGTGCCTAGCCTGGTAGCTGCAGAAACATGCTTCACTAGGCAAACAGCCCAGCCCACTGTTTTCATCCTGCCCAACTTTAAACTTTGCCTAGGACTTACAGAGCCCCTCTACGCAGTGCTGGTTCCTTCTGGAGCCCTAGCAATTCCCTTGCAACTGCCACACACTTTGGTCTGCTAGGAAATCAGAGGTGTGGTGACAACATCAACCTGGGAGTGTGAGCTTTTGCTCAGCACCACGTGATGGATGGCTTTCAAGGTGACCTTTCAGCTCTTTGCTGGAGTGTCCCTTTGCCAAAACTCCTCTGTCACTATATGTTTAATCACCAACCATTCTCATTACCTAAATATTCTCCTTTTATAGCACCCCCATCTGGATACAATCACAATGAATATTTTTGAACAGACTAATATAGATGTCAAAGCATTTCTTTCTGCTCCACTAATGCTCCTGATTTCATTTGTTTTTGAGGTCCAGGTTGTCCCTCAGTGCCCACTAGCCTTGGCTCTCTGCTCCTAGGATCTGCTAAAGGTGGTCTTTACTCCAGTGGAGAGTGCGGACCTCTCAGTTTCTTTCGGCTAGCTCCCACGAGTCATTTCATGCAATTTCATTGAGATCTTTGTTCTTGTGCTGGTTGAGGTAAATGTCATCATTCCTTTGGGTATATAAGCCTGGCTGTGCAGATGTGTCACAGGGTGGCGCCAGTGTCCTTCAGGCTAAGCACACATCTGCCTGGACCTATTACCTCCTCACCAGTGCATAGAGATGACAGAGTAAGACTTTAGTGTCTGACCCACTTGTGTGGCCCTATAGGACCCATGATTAGATTGAGGCTGGTCCCCTTGTGTGCCCCTAGAACCCACAGTCAGACTGATGTTGGCCCCCTGTGTGGCCCTAGCACCCACAGTCAGACTGATGTTGGCCCCTGTGTGGCCCTAGCACCCACAGTCAGACTGATGCTGGCCCCCTGTGTGGCCCTAGCACCCACAGTCAGATCGCTGACTTTGCTGATGGTTCTAGATGCTCTCTTCCTTGGTGTCTCCACAGGACACCGGCACCTTTAACACACTGCTCTGCACATTACTTCTTGCTTTGGCTTTTCTAAGGCTGGTTTTCTGTTTTCTATCGGCAACTCATACCGAGAAAGTTCCCCGGGAAGTCTGGCAACTCACAGGGGTTCCCCAAAAGTCTGGTAACTCCTGAGGTTTCCTTCAAAGTCTGGCAATTCCAGGGGATGGTCCTCAACACTCTGCTTCCCTTTTTGCTTTCAGTGTAGATATGGACTTTTCAGGACAGTTTTTTCTCTCACTCCTGGAGACTTGCTGGAGGCAGACAGAAAGGGAGCCTTTTTCTTTCTTGGTCTTGTTCAGTTTGTAATCCTATAACCAGCAGCCTGTTAAACAAATAATTTAATATTCTCATTAATTGAAACCTGGCCTACATCCCACGGCAGCGCTTTAGATTCTAATTCCCTCCGGTGTCTAGTCACTTGTCAGCTCTGCTGTAAATAGTTTAGAGCCATTTCCTTTTCATGGTAGCTGTCTCATTTCCATGGCAAAAATCGCTTTCCACTCCCAGCAATTTGGTTGATAATTTCTTCCGTTGAGGGCCTGAGTCCACAAGTTTTATTTCCCTTTACTGTTATTTTATCTATATTTCTGCTAACTGTCTTGTTCATTTGGAGATTATGATGGAATTTTCTTGTGAGGTATGACTTTATTACTCAAACTTCCAAATATCTCAGTGTTTTCATTAAATAACAATTTAATTTTCACTGTTTTAAAGTTTTCTTTGCTTTTGAGACAAAGGCTCTTGATATGTAGCCCAGGATAGCCTGGAATTCTCTATGGATTCCCAGCTGGCTTCAGACTCAAGCAGCCCTCCTTTCTTGGCTTTGAATACTCAGCTTACAGGCATGAGCAAACTATATTGGTTTTATCTCCATTTAATTTTAATATATGATACACAGCTCCTCTGAGCTAGATTATAAAATGCAAAGGGTTAATTAGAGTAGTTCATGTCTTCAGTGAGTATATACTCTTAATGGATGCATTGATTCTTATTGAGAAATTGAGTAACCTTTTTAGTATTTTTAATTATTATTGCTATTGTTCTATGTTTATTTATTTATGTATTCATTGGTTATGCATGTTCAACGAGGCACGTGTGCCACAGTCAATTCTCTCTTTCTACCATGTGGCTCCCCGGATTGAACTCTGGTTTTCAGACTCAGTGGTTAGCACCTACACTTGCTGAGCAATCTCTTCCACTGTGTTGTTTCCCAAGAAACAGTCTCCAGCTCAGGCTGGCCTACAGCTTACTATGTGGCCTAGGTTAGTGTCCAAATTATGGCGCTCCTCCTCCTTCAGACCACCCGGTGCTGGGATTATTCCAGGCCTGAGGCACCACAGAAGCCAAGGAAGGCCTTTAAAAGGTTAGGTGAGACTAAGGGTTTGGCTGTGAGTGTTTAGATTGAATTTCCATGAGTCTGGAGAGCATCCCTGGGGCAGTGAATGGACAAGGGAATCTAAATGCATGAGGCAAATGTGTGCTGGTGCACACCGAGCCTAGAGACCACGGCTGGGATCCTAATAGAATTTTAGAACAAATTAGTAAAATTCAAAACCAACACTGTTAAACTATTGGCCATTAAATATTGACTACATCAGCTAGACAGCAAATAATTAGAGTTGAATTGGGTTCTCTTTTTTAAAAAATTACATTTTATTTACTTACTTTGTCTTTGTGTGTGTGTGTGTGTGTGTGTGTGTGTGTGTGTGTGTGTGTGTGTCTGTCTGTCTGTCTGTCTGTCTGAATGTGTGGCAGGTGCTTGTGGAGGCCGGAGGACAACTTGTGTTTCTATCTTTGCATCATGTGATTTCTGGGAATTTAACTCCAGTTGTCAGGCTTGGCGGTGGCGCCTTTTCCTGCTGAACCATCTCACTGACTCTGAATTGAGTTCTTAATTAAGGATACTACTGGAAGAATGGGATAATGAGAAATCCCCAAATATAAATACAGATAACATGAAGAAAATTAAGGCTGAAGTAAATTCAAGATGGTGCTCATTTTCAAAGTTGAAACTCAAAGAGAAATGACAGTCCCCATCTGAAGTAATCAGTTTGGAGATAGAAGTCAAACCAGATGTTCTGGTGTTACGGACATTATGGACATCTCCTGTGATTCCCCATGGCAATGCACCCCACTATGGATACAGATAATCGGTTCCCCAGGAGAGCAGAATTCTGGGGAATGGGAGCCACTGTTTAGTAAATCAGAAAGATTGTGGAAGGAGATTGGTGCATATGAGAGACAGAATGTAACTCTCAGGGTGGGTATATCAAGAAGAATTGTTTTTTTTTATTAAATTCTAGCCTGCTGTAGTGATCATTTCACATGTATCCATGCAGCAAGATTGCATTGTACATTTAGAATAAACACATTTTGTACTGCCAAACACTGGTCAATAAAGCCAATGGAGCAGTTCCTGTGTCTAGAAGCCAGAGGGACTGGTTCCCTAGAGGTGGGGAAGGGGAAGGCGAGAGTCAGAAAATCCACCTCAGAACACCAGCCCCTGGGGAGAGGCACAGAGCTGGTCCTGAGGTGCTGAGGATAAGAGAATGCAGTCAGGGATGCAGAAAGAGACATTGACAGACAGGTGGAGGCAGCTTACATCCAGCTCACCTTCATTCACATACAGTTCTCTTGATTGCTGTGAAAACATTCCTGGAATGAGCATCCTCAGGAAGGGTTTGCCTGTCATAGTGGAATCAGCGTGGCAACAAAGAGAGATGGATGCTGGGATTGCTTGCTTTCCCTCTCTTATTCAGCCAGTGGCCTAAATCCATGAACTAGTGTTGCCCACATTCAGGGTGAGTCTTCCCTGCTTACACAAACCTTTCTGGAAACACCTTCATAGATACGCACAGAAGTGTGTTGCATGCTGGCTATAAACCCATTCAAACTGACAACGATGATTACCCATTGCCTCTTCCTGCTTACACAAACCTTTCTGGAAACGCCTTCACAGATACGCACAGAAGTGTGTTACGTGTTGGCTATAAACCCATTCAGACTGACAACGATGAGTACCCATTGCCTCTTCTAAGTGCATTTCCCAGACTCAGAGTGATGGAGGTAAAAGCCCACCGGTGGTCCAGAGCTCCAGATAATGGGGTACCAGTGAACTCTGTAGATTATTCGAGCCAAAGTACAAGGACAGTTTAGTTAGGTCCTCTCTGTGTTGTTTCTACGTCATTAGGAAGGCATCTGTGATTTTAGGGAGGGCAAAGATATGGGCAGGCAAGACAAGACGTGATAGCACTGCTGAGGTGAGCCAGAGTCCTGAGGTGGGAATTTGTGAGAGAGAGGATGGCAGCACTCTGGCGAATGATTGGCTGTGCTTCCTTAGATTGCTTTATGGCAGTGATTCTTCGCCTGTGAGAACTGAATATCAGATATCTTGCATATCAGATATTAACACTATGACTCATAACTGTAGCAAAATTACAGCTATAAAGTAGTAAGAAAAATAATTCTACAGCTGGGGATCACTACAACACGAGGAACTGTGTTAAAGGTCACAGCATTAGGAAGGCTGAGAACCACTGCTCTAAGGTAAGTGACTACCTGGAAACTCTCTCATCGCTTCTCCCTTGGCTGGTGCCATGGGGAAGTGGTTCATGCGGCTTCTGGGTCAAGGACATGTGGAGTCGGAGAGGTCATCCTTCTGGGCTTGAGCAGCGTCCCTTCTGTTCTTGGTAGATAAAGAACCATGATTGTCACAGTGCTTTGAAATTGTGTATTCACCGTGAATGTCGCATGTGTGCAAGCCTGATTTGCCTCCACCAGCTGTGGCTTCACCCTGTTCACAGATGCTGCTGCTCCACCCACAGAGAACCTGAGAAGGACAACAGACCTCCTAAGAAGACCCAAACTACTTCATCACACTTCTCTGCCCACTTTCCTTTCTACCCCTCCCCTCTCCTCCTCTTCCTTCCCTCCTGCCCCTTGCTTTTCATGTTTACTAACCCCGCATCCACAGTGTCTTATCTGGGCCCCCAGCTGCTGGCCTCTTACTTCCTAATTGTATCTCCTCAACCTTTGGCAGCCAAGCAGTGTGATGCACCCTGTAAGCAGTCACTGGGGCATGAAGGGTTCCCCACCACAGGGTGACACAAAGATCAACGTGTTGGAGATATGGAAGATATTTTACAACATGCCACATTTCCAGCCACAGTCAGAACCACGCCCATCTTCCACGTTCCAGGAACAGCTAGCCTTCCTAATTTTGCAGCACTTTGTGGGCTCCTGCCTAGGACCTTGCAGCTTCCTTTATGCTCCTTGTCTCTTCTTGTTTCCCTAGCAACATCTCTTGGAGGGTTATCCATTCTCTAGCTTTCTCTGACATCACTCTCTCCTCCAAATATTGCTGATTTGTTTTTGCCTTCTGCATTCTAAGGTACTTCGTATATCTATCGAGTGTGGCTTTTGGAATACTTTGTTTTGTTTGTTACACTGCTGCTTCCTTAACCAGACTTGAATTTCTTGACTTAAAACACAGGCATTTTGATATGAGGGCTTGTGCCTTGTCTTACTGTAACATGTCATGCCGTGTTCATCTCATGTTGCTGGGAGGTCTGCCCCTTTCTGAAGGACAACAGAGGAGTGGATCTGGGAGAGAAGGAAGGTTGGGAGAGGAGCTGGGAGAAGTGGAAGGAGGGAAAACTGTAGTCAGGATATAGTATATGAGAGAAGAGTAAATACATTTTTTTAAAAAGAGGCATTCACTTGAGACAATGTCTTGGTGAAGTAAGGAGTGCAGATATGAGGACCCAAGTTTCAATTTCCAGAACCCACATAAAACTGGGAACAGTAGCAGGCATCCATAATCCCAGAGCTCCATAGTGAGATGAGGAACAGAGACAAGAGGATCCCTAGAAGCTTTGGGCGTTACTGGCTTGGCTTACACGATGGGAAACAACAAAACCGAGAAAAGCTATCTCAAAATCAAGGTGGAATGTGAGGACCAACACCCGAGGTTGCCCTCTGACCCCCACAATGTACAGTATGCCCATGGACACATGCTCATGCAAGGTTAATAAAAGGTTAAGTGAGGTCACAAACATGCTATTAATTGTCTTTCTCTCATGTCTGGCATATAGGAGGTCTTCCATACATTTTAGTTGCATTCATTTGAATCAGAGATTCTCTCTACAGGTGGCCCTGGATGAGCAGAGACAAGCAGAATTCAGAATTCACCAGAGAGGGATGTGGGCAGCTCTCTGCATGGAGCTTAAACAGTAACAGGCCTCAGTTTTCCTGTGTACCTACAGTTAGAGCATTGGCCAACTAAAGACTTATAGAACATGGGATTTTGATGGGAAAAGTTGTCTTACAAGTGATTCTTTTTAATCTTCTGGTGAACAAACCAGTTCTGTTTTTGCCACTAACACCACCTTAATCAGCAGCCTTGACAAAGCCACAAATCTTAAGTCACTTTCCATTCCAGGCGATAACAAAATACATAGTTGATGTTGGCCTAGGAGAACTTCATTAAGGAATGTTGACGAGGTCGTGGTAGGAGTATTTGATGAGTTGGGGTATCTGATGAAGTTTCAGGCCAAGTGTTGTGTGTGTGTTCTGTTTGATAACTCCAACCATCAGAGGACAGGGCGACTGGCTTTGATGTGCCTGTGTTTCTTAGGTCTGATTGAGTCTTTTATCTTCCATAGGTTTCAAAACCTGCTCTGGTCCAGAAAGACATTTGTGGACAACATGAAGATCTATAACCATAGCTATATCTACATGCCTGCTTTTTCTATGAAGACAGGAACAGAGCCGTCTCTCCGTGTATATTACACACTGAAAGATGTTGGTGCCAATCAAACAGTGCTTTTTGCTAACCCCAACTTTCTGCGGAGCATTGGAAAGTTCTGGAAGAGCAGGGGAATCCATGCCAAGCGCCTGTCTACAGGACTGTTTCTGGTCAGCGCAGCCTTAGGCCTCTGTGAAGAGGTGGCCATCTACGGCTTCTGGCCCTTCTCTGCAAATATGCATGAGGAGCCCATTAGTCACCACTACTACGACAATGTCTTGCCCTACTCGGGCTTCCACGCCATGCCTGAGGAATTTCTCCAACTCTGGTACCTTCACAAAATTGGTGCGCTGAGGATGCAGCTAGACCCATGTGAGGAGCCATCACTTGAGCCCACTTCCTAGGGACCAGAAAAAGAAAGAACTGGGCTGGGGAATATTTTTGCTAGGTTTTCTATATGACTTCCAAAAGGAGTGGCCAAAGTGTGTCATGGATTGGCATGATAGGAACCAAACAAAAACCCAAGCAAAACTTTGCGTTTGACGTTAGCTTGGCGAACACTAAGAAGTAAATGTTCTGGGGGAAGATTTTATAGTGTGTCGTGGATTTACAACTGGGATCCCAAGGAGGTGATGCCGGCAGATGACGTGTCTGTGGTTCAGATCTAGAAGACGAGATGCAAGGAACAGATGAAGTCTGATTGCTGAGGCCGAGGGGCTCATCATGGCAGCATGTGGGAGATGCCGGGGGTACGGCTGACAGTCAATATGCCGTGGCGTCGCAGTCATTTTAAAAGACCTCTCTTATTGAGACTGGCATTAGAACTGTAGGTTTTTTAAAAATTATTATTTATTTTTGTCCTGTTTAGGGCTGTGGGTGGGTGATGGGGTAGACTTACAAAATCTTTCCTGCTGATTTTTGTGATTCGTTAAAACAAGTCTATGTTGGCTACAGTCCCCTCTGCTAGTACAGTTTTAAGTAAGAATTGCTTCTTGCCTCTTTGGTTAGGTCTATTTAGTATGAAGCTCTGTTGACTTTAGACTGGTTACAGCCACCAGGCCATGACTCATCTCTGACAGATACATGAGAATAATCTTTGATTACTTTGATTGATAGTTTAGATAACAGAAGATGCTTCCTCGCCCCAGATGCTGAGAGAGAAGCTCAACTTTAGGTCCCTGTTACATCAACCCATAGACTCTGATGCTGGTATTTTCCCCAAATCACTCTGCACACAATTGCTTTATTCACTTGTAAAGGGGCAAAAGTGTCTTCATTTAATGAGAGGTGAAGTAAGAACTTAGTCTCTGAGGCCGACAGACCAGGAGGCAGGGCCCTTTTCTCTTTAACATGAATATTTTCCTTTAAGGTAACTCATGCGTACTTACACATGAATATTCCCTTTCAAGACGATGTGTGTGCACGTACACATGAGTATAAACACATGTGCTCTGACACACTATACAAAGTAATCAAAGATTATTCTCATGTCACTGTTGAAACAGAGCATGCCTGGCCTGGAGTGTGTAACCAGCGTGGAAGCGCTACAGAGAGGCCCTATGGAATCCATTTCATCTTGACATAAGTTGAGCTGGCATAGCAGTTACTGTCTGTTTGCATGCCAGCACAGAGTGCAAGGTTTACCCTCAAAAACATAATCCAGGATGAGAACTGCTGTCTTATTCATTCTGCCTCCCCCACCCCCCAAATCTCATGAATGGGCCTTGTGCTGAGCATAGTGACAAGGGACCTGGTTCATGCAAAGGAGCAGGTAGGAACCACAAGCTCTGTATTTTCTGTGTCAGGTGTGGCTGCTTGTGCAGCTCGGTACAGCTGCTTTGACACAAGGGAACTCCACGGCCAAATGTGTCTACTGTAAGTAAGGGACACACAGGGACATCTTCTGTGGTTGTGGGCTCCAAGGAGCTGTGAAAACTCACGTTTATTCTTTCAAGTGTTGTCATGTGTGGGTAAAACCGACCCCCAAGCTCTACTTCACCTTGAAGGTGCGAACTTAGTATATTGACCACGTCTATGAAAACAGGGGGCTTTACAATGAACGCTAATTTATAAGTTATCAAAGTTATGGAAGAGTTGCACGTTGCCAAATGTGATCAAATATCCAGGTTACTCTAGAAATTAGCATTTGAACTGATACAGGTTGTACTGATGTTTAGAGAATGAAAGGTTTGTGAAGTTCACCACTGTGCAGGCTGGCCTGGTGTTTCCATCTTGTGTGGTAGCATCAGGCTATCAGGAAGGCAGTGTTAAATGTGTTAGTCCTGTCTGCACAACACTTACTATAATCCCTGTTTTGAGGGACTAGTATTTAATAATTACCTAAGAAAGAATGAATTTCCACCAATAGACTTTATTAAAAGTATAAAAGGCCTAGAAAAACAGCACATACAAAGATTAATTAAATGTGCAGTCAGATGAATGCATTTCAGAACTGGTCAGAATCTAAGCAAGAAGCTCATAAAATCCACACATCCCAGTTCATGGAGAAGGCTATCTGGGAGTCCGAACGTTAGCTGCAGGTCCTGGAACAGGTCCACGTAGGAGTTGTGGGTTTCGTCTGTCTACAAGCTGTAAAGCTAGTCTACCTGGCATCTGAACTGCAGAGCAGAAATGGTCAACACCGTCAGGTAGAGCTGTGCTTTCACCCACGATGACTGCCCTTCCCTCCCAGGGGCCATAAGCCAACACCTGGGGACATTTTCTTGTTATGACCAGGAAAGCTAGCTGCTTGCAGTGGGAACAGCCATGGATGGTGGTCCGGCAGCAATGGGTCGGCCACTTGCCGTAGAGAATGGCCTAGAGAAACGGTAGTGGTGTGGAGATTAGGAAACCCCAGGTTGGACCAAAAGAAAAGCTTGTTTGTGCCATTTGCCCTTTAGGACACAGGTGTAATGTTCGTGGCATGAACAGCATCACTGCAACCTTCCATTATTTTATAGTGACAATTCATAGGTGCATATGTCATATACGTAACTTTATGTGTGTTTGATTAGATGATGTAGCTAAGCAAGAGGTAGGTGTGGCTGAATGGGTGTCTCTCTGAGTATGTATATATAACTATGTGTGTGTGTTTAATATTATTTTTAATAATTCTGGAGAAACCTCTCCAGAATCATCCCTAGAACCTTCTGGAGTACCCTATTACCTTTAAGAGGTTGGGGACTATTAAATTCTACTTCTTGAAATTAAGGCCTTCAGCTCTGGGCCTGTTCCATTATTTAACATATTTGACCTTTAACTTTTAGACAGAAGGGATTTGGGTTATGATGGGCATAGTCAATAGGAAACACTGAATTGACTTCAGTGCATCTGGCAAGAGCTGACACCCCTCTCTACCAACAATTAGGCCAATGCTTTAAATGTGTATATGTGTGCATGCATGGCAATTCATATATGAGAGAGAGAAGGAGAGAGAGACACAGAGAGAGACAGAGACAAAAGTAAGATTGCTGATTGACGGGGAAAGGATGCAGAGACTACACATGAGCACCCAGGCAGGAATTCTCATTTTACTCAACTGCAACTGGAGAACTGCTTTGGTTCTCAAGTCCCTGAGCAAGGATGGCTGCTATCTGATTTCAATCACACTTCAGTAAGAATTATGCCAGGTGAAGAGTAAGTCGTCCCACCAGAAATAAAGCTTGTACCTGAAAGCCCTTTCCACAGAAGATGACCCTTGGACCAGTGTGCTCACCACTATTAAATGCTCTACAAAAGTATATCAAAATTGTGTGCCTAAACTAGATTGCTCACTTTTATGACTTCACCAAAGGGAGGGAGCAGATAGAGGGCCTTCTCAGCCCTTAAGAGTTCTGACTGCCCCTGCAGAGGACCTGAGTTCAGTTTCTGACACACAAGTCCTTGAGCACAGCTGCCTGTCAGTCCAGGTCCAGGTGAGCTGGCGTCCTCGTCTGCACTCCATGGATGCTGCATGCAAGTGGGACCATATATCTATAACTAATTAGGGAATACATCTTAATAAAGGTTGAGAATTAATTCTCAAAAGGAAGATGTTCAGGTAGTGCCAATCTACAGTTTAAATTTCTGTGTTTGAAAAATATCAACTTTGTTGAATTTTTGCTGGCAAATCCTTGTCAGGAGAGATCTAATGAGAAAAATAGTCACCAGTGCATTGAGAGCCTTCGCCCTATGAGCTCAAGTACCTGAGTTTGCACTTGCTAATCTGGGTGCCCCGTAGCAGAGTCTGATCACCTTGACCCAGTTACATATGATCATGAGTAGTAGACTTCTCCTCTCTGTGCACATGGATGAGATTTCTGAGTCCCTGAATCTAGGGAGAGATCAGATACCCCACAGTTCCTCTGCTTTCTTTGAAACCACGGACTTCTGAAGTTCAGAGTGTGTACAACTAACTGTGAGACCACAGGGTGTATTCTCAGCCCTATACAGTTCCTGTTTTGTTAAGTGGGAGGGTCTCAAATTGTAGACATCCCTCACACACCCAGGCACACACACACATGTGCATGCACACAAACACAAGGATATGAATAGTATCTGCCTTACTCTCGGCCTTAATGTGCCATTTGACATTTTCACGTACCTCCCAGAGATGAATGATTGATGTGTGCACATGAATGGAACCATTCTTCATACTTTCTAACCTCATTGCAACAAGGAAGGAACGCGCTTCTGCTTCCTTGTTTGGGTTTTCTCTCTGTTGCCGACATTTGTAGTTTCTTTTCCTTTAACACAGAGGAACATGCATATTGAAGTGAGTTATAATGTTGTGAGCACTTGAGTAACAGCCAAAGCCCTCGACTCTCACTTGTTAGGCCACAAGAGAAGAATTACTTTTTATGGTTGCTCATCTGACCAAGACTTTCAGTCTCACTGATGTGTTCAAAACCTTCCTGGTTTCGCTTTTCAGTTGAAACTGTTGGGATTAAATCACTGAGGCAGAGTTGTCCAAGAGTAATGGTATAATATCCAAATATAGTTCGTGCTTCTTCTAGCTTCTGTGTAACTAGATTTCCTCCAGGTTCCTGTCACTTTCAGATGTGTGTTTCATGCCATTAACAGTAAACGCCAAGTGATGGGACTTAGTCCAAAGCACAGAAAACTGTGTTCACAGAATTCTGGATTTCTCTATACAGTAATAGAAAGAAAAAAATGGAATAGAGAAAAAATGTAACTGAAATAAAAACTAAGAGAAAATAGTGATTTTTTTCCACTGCAAAGGACCTACTGGGAAGGGTCTTAGCCTCAGGAGGCAGCTCAGCAGACAGGAAGCAAGGAGTTGTTGTCTTACGATGCAGTTGCAAGAACGGAATGGCTTCAAAATAACAGAAAGGAAGTGTGTTGCCTTGTCATCTTTAGGGTTAGGATGAAAAGATGATATACCATGAAAATGGATATCGAGGCTGTTGCAGGGAAGACTCCAAGCTGGTACCTGTATTCTCATGTGGATCTTGGCAGTCTTGAAGATCCCAGGTTCCTGCCCTCTCCAGGAAGTACCCTCCTGGATGCCTGAATTTGATGAAGTAAACACCTACACATCACTCTGTCACCTCTCTTTAGAGTTAGATTTTCAAGGTGAGTTCTAATTTAGCTCTTCTGTCAAGATGGTGCAGCAATGGTGGTTAATGTCACTCTGATGTTGACTGCTGGATATGGTCACCATACACTGCACATTAGCAAGAGTTAGTCTTAGCTTCCGGTCCCCACAATGATTCTCAAAAGAGGCAACAGCAACTTAGATTTATTATCCTTCGTGTTTTAGTTCAATCTCTCTCTCACCCTCCCTCTGTCCCTGTCCCCTTCCTTGTGCTATTTATGCCCATGGAAAACAGGAAATGATTTGGTAATGTTGGGGAGTGGCAGAAGGTGCCTTAACTTTTCCTGGCTTGGCTCTCCTCTTACATACTCCATGTGTCTGTTGCTTTGCAGATGTTTCTATGTCTGTCCAACTTGTACCTTTATCGTCAGCAAGGACCCTTTTAAATGTAGCAAATGGGACTGTTTTATAGAAATTCCTGATAGTGCATAGGCCTTGGAGAAGTCTGATAATGGTGTGTAAATATCCTTTGCTCAGTTGTGGAACATTTTCTAAAGTCTTTTAGGTGATACCTACAGAAAATTCCTAGAGTTAAGAATGTTTTTCCAGAAAGCTCCAGCATTCGTGGAAGCAATGATCCAACCTATTGCTGTCTTCCATTCTGTCTTCAATATGACAGTCCTCTCTCTGCAGTTAGGGTGACTGATGGTGCACCAGAGAGACACTACCTATGAGAAGGGGAGAGGAAGGACATAAGCACACTATTCTAAAGCCTGCTTCATCTTAAAAGATTCTATATTATTAGATTTATAGTTATCACGCAGCATAGTTTGATCTGCAAAATATTGGGGAAAATTTTTACCTTTAGTCTCTATCATTGCTCATTCTAGACTATTCCACATGTATGCAAGCGGTTTTATCGGTGTATATTTTCAGAGATTGGGTAAGAGTAAAAATAAGAAATTTTAAATATTCTTTCTCACCTACTGCCTATTGGTCCATGATAATTCTGGGAAAGACTTTTAGATCAGACTATAAAATTGAAGTTACCTTTGAAGTGTTTACAGAGTGGCTTCCTCCTATTAAAGCCACCTTTGATAGACAGGAAGTGTGGGAACCCAATGCTCTTCACTGATAGACAGGAAGTGTGGGAACCCAATGCTCTTCACTGATAGGAAGTGTGGGAACCCAATGCTCTTCACTGATAGACAGGAAGTGTGGGAACCCGATGCTCTTCATTTCTCTTCTTTTAAAGAATTTTATATAAAAATGTAGCAGGTCAGAAAAGCAGTTTAACCGGTACTTTTTATGGTGTGACTTGAAAACAGTGGTGCCTATCTGGTGGCTGAGATGAGCGGTGATGTCCCGAGCGGGGTCACTGGGAAAATACCTTTCCTGTGGTGTGTTCATGAACCGTGCTGGCAGTGAGAAGGCGAACCAAGTCTCAGTTTCTCTACCTCCCTTCCTTGGAGACGATTTGGAAATGTACCCTGTGAATAAAATGGGTTTTTTTTTTCTCAATGCAGTTTGTGGAGTCCTCTTATTCCTGTGAAGTGTGCTCATCATTTCCTTCTCACTTCTCTATGTGCTTTCTATCAACCTTGACTACCCTGCTCGACTCTTCCCAAACAGGCTGATGAGATGGCTCAGTGGGTAAGGGAGCCTGCTGCCACCCCTGACGACCTGAGCCTGATCACGGGGGTCTGCATGATGAGTGACGGCTCCTAAACACTTCCTCCAACCTCCACATGTATGCTGTGACACACCTGCCAACACAGGTACACATACACGCACCATTAATAAATAAAACCTAATATAATACAAAAGATAAAGGAAAAATACACACACAGAGTAGCTGTGCAAATAGAATGCCACGTGGGGCTGGGGGGATGGCTCAGTGGCTGGAGAAGCTTGCCACTGGATCTCAATTTGATTCTTGGAAGCCACATGGTAAAAGGAAAGCCGCCTTTTGGCCTCCACATGTATGCCATGTGAATAAATATAAAATAAGTAAATAATACATAATTGTAAAACAAATGAATTAATGTGATTTTAAAGTTTTTTAACTTTTATTTTACGTGTATGGTGTTTGCCTGTATGTGTGTCTGTATGTGCACCACGCAGGTGCAGTGCCTGAGGAGGGCAGAAGAGGGCGTCAGAACCCCTGGGACTGGAGTTATGGGTGGTTGTGAGCCACCAAGTGGGTGCTGGCATTGAACTCTTGTCCTCTGCAGAGTGCCATGCTCTTAACCACTGAGCCGTTTATCAAGACTGAAAAAAAAAATTAGCACTGCCTAGTCTATGAAAGAATTCACTTTAGGCAGAGGAGAGACTGTGTGTCCCATCACAGCGGGAAAGCATGCATCTGCATGGCATGACTAAGACACATGAGCCTCTTTTCCCGGCAGCAAAACTGTTCATCTTTGCAAAGAGTCTGTTACAGTATGTGTGTCGAGACATTCTCACTAGCTGATAACACGAGAACATGAGGCAAGACATTGAGACCCCTGTGTTCTAAGAGGGTGGCTTTCAGAGGCCACATAACACTCCTGTCAAAATCATTTAGGTGATTACTTTGTACTCCCCGTCCCTAGGGCTCTGCATCCCAATTCTGTCAGACATTTCCTCAGAGGAAGTGACATCACGAGAGTACCCTCGTTCATCCCTCATTTTCACGGTAGCCTTTTAGGCTCTATCTGCTTTAAGAAAAATGAGTCTATGAATTAGTGGAGATGAGGCATGGTGTTTAGTAAATCACTTCATAGGGTAAGAAGCCTTGTCATATAAATGTGGGTTACCCTGACTGTATGAGGAAAATGTATTTACCTTTGGTAACCAACTCTTGTTAGGTCACACAATCTAAATTTTACCCAATCCAGCTGTTCCATTCGGCAAGCGCCCAAAGCCATAGATGTATGCTCAGGAGTTCCCCAAGCCGGAAAGCAGGATAATTACAAATCATGGGCTATTGAGATCATAGAGGAACTAAAGGAGGGTGATCAAATTCAGTTCTAATTCATAGTATGGAGTCTTTGGAGCTTTTGAAGCATGCAGACAGCCTGGATATTCTCGTTTGTGCCACAAGAATCATGGTTTCCGGGCACAAACTGGGAAGGGGGAGAACTATCCTCAATATTGGGAAGAAGTTAAGATTTTATTTTTATTACTTTTTATTTATATGTAGTGTATTAGCACATGTGTTGAGTGCTCCTGGAGACCTGAAGATGTAGGTTTCTCTGGAACTGGAGTTACAAGTGGTTGTGTGTCACCCAACGTGGGTGCTAGGCATTGAACTCAGGTTGTCTGGAAAAGTAACAAATGTTCTTAACCACAGAATCATCTCTCCCTCCCCATATACTGGGAACATTTTCATGATAAACAGTGAAATGAAAAGTTGAATTAAAAGACAATTAAGAGCTTATTGGTGTCAAACTAGACGTCAGTCAAGACTATTCTGATGTTTGCATATGGGGAGCAGACAGACACTAAAGCCTGGACATGGAGACTGTTGACATCAGCTTCATCCCTGGTGGCTGTCTGGGGACTGGCTCTACTCCAGAGTTGACTCTCATCTGAGCTTTTGCTGGCTGGGCACTAGATAATCATAAGAAGCAGGTTATCCTTGGCCCCTGTCCGTGATTCCAGGCATAACCTCTATACCTGATACCCTAACCACGTGGTAGAGAAGCAGAGAGAGAGAGAGAGAGAGAGAGAGAGAGAGAGAGAGAGAGAGAGAGAGAGAGGTGAGATCATCACAGGAATCCTGGCCACACTGTTTTGTCGGAAGCTTTTTACAAAGATGAAGGCTGAGATTATGACATCGGTCCCTAGAGCAGTCTGGAGTTGCCCACAATGCTCTTCTCCACAGAGCACACAATCTCCATCTAATCTAAGCAGACATTTATCCTGAGCCCTCCTTTTCTATCCTCATTGTTTTCTGCTAACATCAGCATCTATGAACTCAATGGTAGTTACCATGTTAATATTATGTACTGCATACACTATCTGTCTTAGTTAGCTTTCTATTGCTGTGAAGAGACACCATGATCATGGCAACTCCCTACAAAGAAAAACTTTTTTGGGTGGCTTAGAGTTCAGTGGTTCATTCAGTTTGATATCCTGATGGTGGGACATGGTAGCATGCAGGCAGATGGGTGCTGGAGAGGCACCTGAGAGTTTGAAATTTTGCACAGGCAACAGAAAGTAAACTGAGACACTGGGCATGGGTTGAGTATATATGAGACCTCAAAACCCGCCTCCTCAGTGACACGCTTCCTCCAACAAGGTCACACCTATTCCAACAATGTCACATCTCCTAACAGTGCCACTCCCTAAGAGATTACGGGGGCCAATTATATTCAAACTACCACATTCCACTCCCTGGCCACCACAAGTTTATAATTATATCATAATGAAAAATGCATTCAGTCCAACTTCAAAGTCCTCACAGTCTGTCCCAATCTCAACAATGATTTAAAGTCCAAAGTTCAAAGTCTCTTCTGAGATTCATGCAATCTATTAACTAGAATTCCCTATAGATAAAAATAAAAAAAAAACAGATCACATACTTCCAATATATAAAGGCACAGGATACACATTACCATTCTAAACCATAGGGATGGGAGCATAGTGAGGAAACACTGGACCAAAGCAAGACTGAAAACCAGCTGGGCAAACTCCAAACTCTCCATCTCCATGTCCGATGTCAAAACGCTCTTCAGATCTCCTTCTCCTTTCAGCTTTCGTGAGTGCAAAACACTTTTTTCTCCTGGGCTCATTCCGCTCCCTGTTAGCATCAATCCTTGGCAGGTATCCCACGACTCTGGCATCTCCAACATCTCGGGGTCTCCAAGGCAATCCAGGCTTCAATTTCACAACTTCACGCAATGGCCTCTCTAGGCCTCCATTCAGGGACACCCCTAACACATATCTGACCTCAGCAGTTTCCTTAGTGGTGTGGGCAAAGTCCATAGCCCCTTTCTTCTATCCTTAATTCCAGAACCATGTGACTGAAGCTGCCACTGACTCTGAATCTGCAGCTTACTAGGGCTGGAAGTGGCCCTTTATTCAATTACATACATCTTCACTAACTTTCTGTTTTTGATGGTTTCTTTCACTCTCCTAAACTTGGCTGTCCTGAAGCCAGATCTGTAGACCAGGCTGGCCTCAAACTCAGAGATCCACCAGTCTCTGCCTTCCCAGTGCTGGGATTAAAGGTGTGCCCCACTGCACCCAGCTCTAAGCTTTTCTTTAGTTCCTTTTCACAGATTGGAATCTTAGCTGGGTGGGATCTTGCCCTGACGTCACCTCTTCCTTTATTCCATTTCTTAATCTGTTGGTCTTGAACATAGGACTTTAGCTCCATTCCACTTCCTGACGTACATTTTGTATTTTTCCATGCTCAGCTTGCTCCTTTTCATTATAAATCTGTAGAAGAGTAAACAGTAATAACCACACAACAGCATCTATACAAAGCTGTTTTGAGATTTCCTCTGTCAACAGAATTAATCCAAATCTCTTCACTTTAGCCTCAGGCAGACTCTTCGGACAATGGCAAAATGCAGACACTTTCTTCACCAAACTGTCACAAGAAATATCTCTAGGCAACACACTAGACTTCTTCCAAAACTACATTCAAACCACTACACTATCCTTTTGACCAGGGAACACTCGTTAAATTGAAAGAACTAAAGCAGAGAGCTCAACAGTGGGACTGGCTAGTGTTATTCTTGACTATGCCATCTAGAAGACACATGCTTTATTTATTAACCATTTGTGTTTATTTTCTGTTTGTTCATTTGTTTTTAGTGCTATAGAGCATTTTAATGGGGATGTTTACTCTCCTGATGTTTAACATGTAGTATTTTATATTTGCATCTGGAAGCCCTCTGTACAATCACATTTTAAAGTTTGAATGCAGCCAGGTATGGTGGCACATGTCTGTGACACCAGCACTTCAGAGACAGAGGCAAGAGGATCACTCCAAGTTTATTGTAGACCTGATCTACATCATGCCAGGCAAGCCAGATCTATGTAGAAAGACCTGTTTCAAGTGGAGTAAAAAATAAAATAAGAGCTGGTTGTTAAGTGACCGATAAACTTTCTGTTCAGATGCATTGCTTTTCTGGGCTTAGCAATCCCCACTCCCAGGATGCTAGATCTTTAAGATACTATATCTATGAGAACATTTTCTTCGCCTCTCCTTAGACTAACATTAGGACCTGGGATGTTCTTGACCAGGGATTTTGCTCTAGGGCTCAAATCAGTGTTCCAACCTGAAGATCACTTTGGCATTGGCCAGGCCTGGTAAGGTACCAATGCTTTTGATGAGTGTTTCCTTTTCCTTTAGCATTTAATGTGCATGAGGAAAGAGCATGGTGCTAGAGGAAAAACTATCGTAGTTACCTGACATTTATAGGCAAAAACAGTTTTGGAAGGAGTCTCATGTTTTTTTAAAAAAAAATCATGTTGTGGTTTTAGGTAGATTAAATGCAGAAAGATAATTTCTGTTCATCATCAATCAGGCATTTTTTCATAGTGATATACTGATTTGTTTATAGTTGCTCATAACTGTGTTCTTTTAAATACATTTACCATTATTAATATGATTTTGAGGAATCTCTCTGTCAAAATTTTACCATTTTTCTGAACTAGTCATCTACCACTAAAGGAAGAGCTCTCTCTAAGATTATCAAGAAGGCACTGACACCTAGGCTGGGGGATGATGGTTCAGTCAGAGAAGTTCTTGCCTTGCATGCACAAGGATCCCAGTTTGATCTCTAGCACTCAGAAAAACTGGGGGCACCATGCTCTGTGCCTGTAATCACTGGGGAGGAGAGACAAGAGGATCCCCGGAGTAGTCTTCCTGCTTAGCCTGAGGGTGAGCTCCAAGGCCAATATAGAACAGGTGTCAGAGGAGCCAGATGGTGTTCCTGAGGATGACACCTGAAGTTGTCATCTGACCTCCACACACACGTACCCACAGCCACGGCCACATACACACACACTGAAAAGGAAGGCACTGGCAAATGGGCATCTTGGTGGTCTTTCACAGTGAGTGCACAGGTTACACCATCTGTTGCTGCTTGACTTAAAAGCATTTATTTGGTGGGGCTGCCACACCTTTTTCCACCTTGAGTGGCATTGCTGAGCCCAGGACAAACTGTGTTTCTGTGCAAATCTCCCTAAGAACGCCCAGATCCCCAGACTGTGCCACCGTCTTCCCTTCTTCTTGGGTATTGTTGAGAACTTGATTGTTTCTCTCTGTAGTATGGAAACATGTTCTGCAAAACATCACAAATTTACACTAATTTATGTCCTGTTATGTGATCTTCCTGCCTCCTTTTAAGGATGATGGTCCATGACTTTATACATGCACATATAAAATGGTTAATATTTGAAGATACTGAAATGACCTAAAATTCATCCACAACCAAGCAATGATACAAACAAATGCCACAGCTCAACTGATGTGCACCAGAGAAGCTTGTAGCCAAGTTTCCAAGTGAGTGCAGGAAATGACCATTATCCCAAAATTGACACACAGCTGAAGTATAAGAAATGAGGCGGCAACAGCAGGATGCGATTTGCTTTCAAAAATGTCAAAACATGAAAAGTGTCTACTTCAGAATCAATAGGATGCTTTTATTCCCCATTACTGGAGTAAAATAAAAGCGTTTATGAGGAGGCTTTGGCACACGAGAGGGCTGCCATCAAGGAAATGAACACGCCCATGCCTGCTGCTGTCCCTTCCTCTCCCAGTGAGTCTTAGCGACGGGAGAGAAAAGGATTGAGTCAGACATAGCTCCCTCGATAATCTGCTCAAATCCTCATGAACTTGAGCTTCAGCAGACATTAGTTGGACACTAGGGGGCTCTAACACACAAGGTGTTATGAAAATATCCGACGCCTATTTGCTTCTTTGCTTTTAAAATTCATGCCCTGGATGAGTATTTATGCAGCACTGCCTCTCTGGGGAATGTGAGGATGACTGGTCTCTGAAGGCGGCCGTGAAGAGATCCCAGTGGGGTGGGAAAGATCAAGTATCACTGTAAGTGAAAACAGGGAGATTCAAGTTAGGGAAGATGACTGAAGAGGGCTGAACGTGATGGTGTATGGCTACTCATTTCAGCACCCAGGATGCCGAGACAGGAGGACTGAGGACTGTGAGCTTGATGCTAGCCTGTGCAAAAGAACACACACACACACACACACACACACACACACACACACACGTACGTTTAAGATTCCTTCTCTAGCTCATCAGGTCAAGTTTCTTTAGCACGGGGGGGGGGGGGGGGCGGGGAGGGGAGAAATCTGCTCAATAATGGCACCAGGTCCTGCATTCCAGGGAATCTCACTGACTAGGGTGTGGGCAGCCTAATAACAGAGGCACTGCCTCTTGCAAACATCCTTGAGGAAGGATCCACAGGCATCTGTGAGTCCAAAGACCCAAATCATGCTGACTCAGTGTGACTACATGAAAACAAGCCCTCATGGAACCCTGGCCCAATCCAATAACCACAAGGCCTGCAGAGCAGCCATTCCTAGCTAAGCCCCTTGGCAGCAGGTATGGATCAAAACACACTAAAGCCAACCTTTCAAAGTGGAAATAAATGGCCACAGTCGAGGTGTCAAACAGTTTGCTGAACACCATCCTCTGAATCAACAGCTAAGGAGGAAATGAAGGCCTCGGGGGAAAAAGGCCAGCCAGGCTGTGCTTTTGGAAACAGTACATTGCTATGGTTCGGAGAAAATGGTATAATAAAAGGGGAGGTTGCAGGGGAGAAGAAGTGGTCAACGATGAGGAAAGATGAAATGAAGGGACAAACAGGAAGAGGAGAAGCAGAAGAAGTAACCAGGAAAACCAAAACAAAAGCACCACCAGCAGGGTGTGGGGGCGTATGCCTGTAATCTTAAGAATTTGGGAGGTGGAGGCAGGGGAATCAGCAGTTTGAGGACAGCCTTGGTTACATGAGACCCTTTACCTGAAAAGCAAAAAGGAAAGAAAAGAAGAAGACCACACACAATTATTGTGTGTTTCCAATAGCGTTTCTGTGAGTTAGAAAACTACAAACCAATTAAAGAGACTTAGAGAAATTTGTAGGGCATCTCTCAGATCATTTCAATTATAGTTTATTTCAAAGACCTCACTGTACTGAACTCA
>NW_004949097.1:9192597-9201770 GCF_000317375.1 Microtus ochrogaster | reverse complement strand
CTCTCTCTCTCTCTCTCTTTCTCTCTCTCCCTCTCTGAAGGTAAAAGCTTGAGAAGGCCAAATGAATCATTAACGAAAGGCAAAAGTTTTCCTTATGGGAATCACCATAGTTAGGATGAAAACTGTCTGCTCACAGAAGATGGTCCCACATCAGCCTGCCGTGCTATTGGTAGGTGGCTAACCCTTAAGAGCAGGTACCCAGTGCAGGAAGGTAGGCCATTAGGAGCATGCCACAAGGAGATAAAGGAACCCCTGCCTTCTCTTCTCCTTCTTGTTGCTTCCTGGCTACCAGGATGTAGAGCCTTTCTCCAGTGTACATTCCCCTCATGATTCCTTATGACTCCACAAGGCTAAAGCAACAGGGCCCAGTGGCCATGTAGGAAACCTATGAAACCCTGATCCAAATCAACTCTTGTCTCAGGCATTTGTCAGAACAACCGAAAGCAGACCAACAAGAGTGAAGGTGGTTTTTCTAAATGTTGATTACGAAAGGCTTTCACATCTATCTTGCCCTTGATGTCTTTCACTTAACTGTATCTCAGACTGTTTTCTACAGGTATCGGGTTATGTGACCTCTGGCTGAGGGTTGAGTCCTCCCTCGAGAATCCAGTGCTCACAACACAGGCTCAGTTTGATTAATTAATGTTCTCCTGGCCCTGTTTTATTCTTAGTGAGAGTTTATATACTATCTGCAGGGCCAAGACTCCCCCCAAGTTCCTGTCAAAGTCAGCCTCAGCTGTCAGCTCACATACTTGGGAAGAGGCCACCTCGGTGGTTAGAGGAACTGAGAATGAAGGGGATTGTCTTCCCAGAAGTCCTTGTGTTTTGACCTTATTGTCTGTGATGGAGTGTCCTTGTTGAGGGGACAGGGAGGGGCTCTGAAAAGAGCAGCAACTCACTGTCTTCCCCTTTCATAGATTTTCTGGAATAAACATTTTTTGGCTGCCATCTACCATTAGGGCAAGTTGTAGAAATTCATCCTAAATGTTTGTTTATTCACGTTATTTTTTAAAGACTGCTCACTCTCGACTACCAGTAGGTCCACCAGGTCCTTGGCTCTAAAAACAGACCTTGTTGATACTGCTAGTGTTGCTTTCCTATTACTTCATGAGTACAAATGCTGAACCCTTTTCAAAGACATATTCAGCTCTCCTCTCATTCTTGAGTTGTTTGATTTTTTTTTAAAAAAAAATAACTCTTAATCATAGTAGGGTTTTTTTAAAGCCCGCCTAAAGAGCACAAAGTTTAATATATGAGTTTCAATATTTTCTGGCAGTCTGTGTCTTGCTGTTTATTCCCTTAATGATGACTTTAACCAACATGACTTCCTAACTTGTGGAGTCCAATTTTAATACTCTAACAGTGAGTACTTTTATCTATTCTTTGAAGTAGTCTTTGCCTTACTCAAGATTCTGAAGATATCCTGTTTTCCTCTAGAAGAGTTTTATTTCAAACATTTATCTATATGTAGTATAAGGTGGGATTCATGTCACTCCCAAGAATGAGTACCATTCATTGAAAAGAATTCCTCTGCTTACTCAAATTCTCCTTTGCCTTGAATCAAGTGACCATGTATGTGTGTACCATTTTCTGGACTCTTTCTTCAATTCCATTGGTCTATCCGTGTAGTGTTAGGTTCAGTTTACATAATCCTTAACTACTCCTGCTTTTGGCACCCCTTAAAATCTCTGAAGCCCTAAGAGTTTTTCCCCTTTAAGAGTTATTTGGCGATTCTAGGACCTTTTTGTGTCTACATAGATGTTGCCAACTGTCATTCACTCATGAACAGATAGAGAAGTGTGATTGCCTGTTTGGATTTTGATCCAACAGTATTGATTTTATAAATCATAAGAAGAATTTAGACTTTATAATAATCCTGAGTCATCTGCTCTGTGATTTATTTCTATGACTTCTATATAGGCACTCACTAATGATCTCTGGAATGTTTTCTGTTCTCTCTCCTTTGCTTGGAACTCACTGAAAGACTAATACTTCGACACGATTTTTCCATATCATCATAAATAGTATCGGTTTCCAAATCCTTTCTCAAATCCTTTTTTCCTCTTTTGACACAAGAGCTCATGTAAGCCAGGCTGACTTTGAACTTCCTATGTAGCCAAGAGTGACGAGAAAGATTGTATACTTAGTAAGGTAACCCAGGCTCAGAAAGACAAGCACGGCTTTTCTCTCTCGTCTTTGGTTTCTAACTCCAAATCTCCAGGTGTAAGTAAATAATCTGGAGTAACTGCAGTAACCAGGAGCAAAGGACGAGGACTGGGGATGCAGGGTAGCTCTAGAGAGTGGGATAGCAGGGACACAGGTGATATGAACAGAAAATGGGAAATCAAGGAAGGGTCTTAGTTGGGGAAGTAGGAAGGAGGATGATACAAAAAAAGAGGAAGAAGGCATAAATTACCCTAATGGTGCTTGAAAACGACACAGGGAATCCCGAAATTACATATAGCACCAATTTTAAATATATGCATTATATATGTTAAATTAAGTTACATAACTTGAGGTGACAGTATCCCCCCCCCCCCCGAAAGAGCCATAAACTAACAGAAACCCCAGTACCAGGCATGAGAAGCCTCCCTTTGAGTTGTTGATGAGGGTTGTACAAGAGACTCCCCAAAAGCTAGTGCTATTGTCCTTGGTTGTCTCCGAAAAGCTGAAGGTGAGACCCTGTTGCTAAAGACTCCATGTGCTTTGAACATAGGACTCAGGGGATTTTAGCTGGAATTGACGGGAAAGCATCCTCTCTAAGGACTGACTTTCATGGTATTAGAAACTGATATGCAAGCTGCCAAGGGAGAAAGCGGTTAATAGTCCAACCTAGTCATAGTGAGTAGAACAATGATGACCAGCATGGCGAGATATCTCTGTTTCCACAGCAACGCTTATCTCTTGGCGATAACCAACAGTTTTCTATTTGGACTTGAAGCCCATTCAACAGGAAGGAAACCATGCCCAGCACTGGAAAGTATAGGGCTTGTGAGGTCATGGGTCTTAACAGAGAACCTCCACCTACAACTTACTAGACGAGCATAATTTCTGACTGCGTTCTAAATACTTGTCTTTATATTCATGGATGAGTGTAGCTCTCACCCCTCATCAAGGAGCTTCTGTTCATAGTAGACAATGACCATCACAGAAAACCCCAGCTGGTCAAAACACAGAGAACAACTCACCACGGGATGCCCAGCACCCGTGAGTACATCTACCACACAGTTCCTGCGACTAAGGCTCAGGGACCATTAAGAAAGAGAGGGCAAAAGATTGTAAGATCCAGAGGACCAGGAAGTCTGCTGTGAGAGTGTACCTTCTAACCAGGACAGGGAAACTATACCCGTGAAATCTCAACAGCATGGCTGCCTGAACAGGACCTGAACAATTCCAGCATCAGCCGATGCCCTAGAGGAGATGATGGGAATCTCCTGAGCTCTATCCCTAGGTAAAGAGCTGTGAGTGATTGACAGCTGCTGAGAGAGGGGAAATCAGCATTTCCCGGGGGTGAGCACCATTGATTGATTGTCTAATACCGAACGGTCATCCCTATAAGCATATACATGCAGGCAGTGCTGAGTTATTCATTTATGTAGCTATTCATTTATATGTATCGGTAACAACAAAAATGAGGAGGGTGTGAATTAGGGAGGGGGCTTGAAAGGGGCAGGGGGGAGAGGAAGGAGGACAGAAATGAGGTAATTTATATTTTAATTAAGTAAAAGTAAATAGTTTAAAAGAGAACCAATGGGGATGAAGGGTTGCAAAAATTAACTATTAAAAACCTAATCCTAACAATAATTTTATTTTTTAAAAGGACCTTGAATTTCCAGTCCTCCAAGCCACCCCTGCTGGGTGTTGGCATTACAGGCCTCCACCACCGTGTGCTGTTGCTATGTTGCTGAGCATCCATTCCAGGGCTTCACACGTGCTAGGCAACTGTACCGACTGAGCTACAGCCCCACTATCAAGCTCCACTTCCCGTCGCTGTCTCTCAGAGCACAGGTGTCCGGTTCATGTCATGTACTGACATCACAACCCAGTGACCGTTCTCAGTTCATGTGTTTATCCTATTAGTGAATTCTTTGCTATTGCCTGCACGTATGATCTTTCATTTCTGTTGCTGCCATAGGCATCTTTCTCCTTCAAATATTTCTCTTTTAGTATATCTCTATTTTTTGATACTCAATTAAAAGTTTGTTCATTTCTTCATTAATGAATATTGGTCCTTCCATTGTTAGGCAAGCCAAAGTTTCCATTGTGGTTCACTGAAATGATTGAGCATTTCATTACTGCATCTGATGGAATCTGGGATATTGGAATATTATCATCAAAGACTAAAAGTGACTGAAAGAAGAGTTCATTCTTCTCTCTGTGTTTGTCCTCAAGAGATCTTTTTCTACCCCAGTATTATGACTCTCATTGTATCTCTTCTAAACTGTATCTCAGAAAAGTTTGTTGAAAGTGTATCTGCCGAGTCCTGGAAACACCCTTGTTTCCCATGTCTCTGTCCCCTTCCCCCTCAAACTGTAGCTACTGGCTACTTCCTCTACTGTGTTCATAAGTAGGAATCTAATTTTCCTAAGCATTCCTTCAGTGATATAGTTCATTGTAGTGACTAAAAGACTTTACCTATCTAGACCAAAGGATTTTATTAGCAGTATTATCTTAACAGTGATTACTCTTGGTTGCTTAGTAGTATTCTGTGCACATGAACCTGAAGTGAGTGGAAGAAAATGTTTTGTAACCTCTGTTATCAGAAAAAATCCAGATAACACCATTTTTATAATAGACTTTGGCTCAGTGATGGTTTAAAAATTATTCTTGTGAAGAATTGCAGAAGGTATATATAGACACATGGAATGTCAGCTTAGATACAGAGATTGCTCTGCCACTTGCTGGGGTTGTGGCCGAGGTCCAGGGCTGTCTGCGGCTTGTGTAGGGACTCAGCCTTGAGTAGATCAGGTGGACGATGTCATCCCAGAGTCAGTCCGGCCTCCTTCACAAGTACAAGGGCATCCTCTTCTCTTCCATGTCTTCGGAAGGACTCCTTGATTCCTTGGATTCTTTTGATGCGAGAGAAGATGACATATTTCTGGTTTCCTACCCAAAATCTGGTGAGTTTTTTTTTTCTTAAGTGTACTATAAGATGCAGAAATGTAACAATAACAAACAGAACAATCATTTTCAAAATAACTTTATTTATCAGAAATTTTATTTGAAAAGGGGAACATGATCTTTCAGGATTTAATTTTTTTAAGGATTTATTTGGATTTAATAAATAAGAGTCCATCACAATTATAGTGGGGAACAGGATTTAATTTTTTGAACTTCAGAAAGATTCAGGTGAAATAATTAAAGCTCTGTACAGCTTTCCTTTTTATTCACTTTGTGAAGAAACATAAGTGTTGATAAATCATATACAATAAGAAAATCAGAGCACACAAATTCCCACCGTGCCTTGCTCCAGTCTCTGTGATGAGTAAACAGCCTCTGTTCAGTTCATGCTTATGGGTCTGGAACATTTGCATCTGCCCTAAGAGCCGTCCTTTCCTGGCTAAAACGTTTCCTTCAGAACTGGTTCCTGAGCAGTTGTATACACACCAACATTAGCCATCGGAATTGGTTCTGTGCTAATTTTGTTTTTCTATGTAATGTCCAATTGCCTGCTGCTAATTCCATAACAGTGGTCACATGGAGATGGCAGCTACCCAGTAACCAGTTCAACAGCGAGCAGGCAAACTGCCTTTGAGTCGGGTGTGCACTGTAGTCACCAATTAAACCAGGAGGTGCTTACTGTGGGAAGCAGCAAAGTGCACATGGGTGAGAGGTGTTTAGAGACCACACGCACACACACAGACTCACCTCTTAACTTTGGTTCTGGGGATTCTGATGCCCTCTTCTGACCTCTGCAGACACCAGGCACTCAAAAGACTGACTCACACACATATCTGCAGGTAAAACATTCACACTTGCAAAATGAATAGGGCTAAAAAAACAAAACAAAATAATAAAAAAGACTTTCTAAAGTACACTTAATATAAAGCAAATCAGAGTGCTAGACTCTGAATATTTACTCAGCCATAAGGGTGTGCCTATTGCACCTCACTGAAGTCACAATGAAGTTAAGGACACTAACACTAGCCTGATTTAATCCCCATAGGGATGTAGTCTTCAAATTAGCAAATACCACCACTCCCCTGCAAGCTTTCGTTTTCCTGCTACAAAATCATTATCTTCCCCTAAGTGTAGAGTTCTATTTTTGGCTGGGCATGTGGGTGTGGGGAGTCCCATGGAAGAGCACTTGTGAAGCATGAAGGAAGCACTGAGCTCAACCCCTGCATCAAAAACAAAAGCATAGGTCTATTGGGATTGTTCTATGGGTGAAACCCTTGTTGTGTAAACCTGGTAATCTGAATTCATCCAGGCACAAAGTGGAAGATAGAACCAGCTCTACAAGTTGTCCTCTGACCTTTGTGTGCATTCTGTGACGTCATATGCAAATACAGTGATAACGAGTACAACTTAAAACAACGTCATCAGCATCATCACCATCCCTTCAAAAACAAACAAACAAAAATCAAAAACAAAAACCAAGCAGAGCTCATGTGTTTTTCCCAGATTCTAGGGTAGCAAACTTTTAGTAGCTCTCTGAGTGTAACAAACATATGATCCAAATACTTGGTCTGCATAAATGCTGTTCTATGCACACGCAGAGGTTTGTATATATCTTCAAGGGGTAAATGGGGAGGCGAACACACACACACACACACACACACACACACACACACTGTAGCAACTGTAGTCTGCTGTTTATTCTAACAGAGGAAGGGTAGCGTGGGGAGACAGAAAAGGGAGAGAACTTCTTGTGTATGTGGTGGGGGGCAGGTAGAACATAGTCTGTAAGAGAAGGCTGAAGGGCTCGTGGAACATGGAATCACATTAGAGAACACGTACATGAGTTGGTGCTTTGAAGAGTCTAGAAATGAGTAAGAACAACCTGTCTTTTGCCAGGGAACCAGCAAGCACCCCTTGCAAACCTTTTCACTCTCGTAACAGGGTTCTACTTAAAGCAAGTTAGCACTCATCAGGTTTCGGGGGCATCATAGTCATGATTGCTGATGAGAATCATGCTTGCCTTGCTTAACTTGCTCACCTTCTACATCCGTTGCTTCAGCTGAGACATTTAATTAAAGCTGCATTTCATCATCTGTTTGTGTGAAGGAACCCACTGGGTAGCAGAAGTCATCGAGAACATTCCCAACGTTGGAATTACCCTCACATCTCCTATCGAGTGGGGAGACGTCTCTAAGTTTGAAGAGCTAAAGATGGTCCCGAAGAGAAGAGTCATCCCGACACATCTGAGCTACGAGATGATTCCCAGGACTGTTAAACAGAAGCAGTGTAAGGTGAGTCCTGCTCACAGCGTGCAGCTTTGGAAACGATGAGTTTCCCCCCAAAGATTCATTTTCTTGTATGTGTATGTGTGAGCGCCTTTGGGTGTGTGCGTACCATGTGCATGCAGTGGCTTTGGAGACACAAAGACAGCATCGGGTCTCCTAGACCTGGAGTCACAGACAGTTGTGAGTCACCATGCAGGTCCTGGGAACAGAATCTGGGGCCTCTGCAAGAGCAGCCAGACTCTGCTACCCCAGCTACCGTTCTTGGGTTCTTGCCTTGTCGTGGGGCTTGATGGCAGCAAAGCAAGTGCCATTTACATTAAATTCTTTTATGTTTTCTAGGAAACAAATGTTATAACAAGAAATGCTAAAGGACAGTTTCCTCAAGCCATTATTATTAACTCATAGGTTATTATTTTTAAAAGCCAATTATAATTTACAAGAATATTTCCATTTTCACGGTTTTCTTTTTCTACTTACATTTTCATGGGGGGGTTTTTATATTTTAAAATGATGAAGAAACCATGCTCTTAGGTATAGTATAACAAATATTCTCAGTTTGGTTAAAACATATCTATACAGGGGAAAAAAACACTAAATGCCAACCAATAGCTCAACAAGTAAAGTGAATTTCTAGTGCATGGCATTAACATTCAATTTAATCTTTTTTACAAATATGTGCATAAGGAACATTTTGATAGGAAATAAAACACAAGAATAATGTTTGGAAATCAGAGATAAGACACATATGGGATCGCCAGAAATGAAGCCTCCTCCAACCATGCCAGTCATTTTCTAAGCACACAAAACAAGGCACCTGTCACACCGGAAGGCACAGAAGATTCTCCCTCGACTGTGACTGCAGCTCTGCACGCTCCCACTCCTACACAAACACAACCAAGCAGGGTCAGAATGTCAGAACAGGGGAAGCTGCCTGTCTGTCAGAACAGGAGAAGCTGCCTGTCTGTCAGAACAGGGGAAGTTGTCTGTCTGTCAGAACAGAGGAAGTTGTCTGTTTGTCTGTCAGAGCAAGGGAAGCTTAACTCAATTACATTTTCAAAACGTAGTGAACAGTTTTCCTTTCTGAGACAGAGAGAGGGGGAGGGAGGCAAACAGAGAAAGGCAGTTAGACACTCTCATCCTTCATGTCTGGATTAAATGCAAACCCAGAAAGGAAGGGAGGAGACATGGGGGCAGCAACGTTGGAGACAGAGGAGAGAAGGGGAGGATAAGGGGAGGGAGGGAGATAGCAAGAAGGAGGGAGGGTAGAAGAGAGATACACACAAGCTCACTGTAAGAGAGGAGGTGGGGAGGGATGGAGGGAAGAACTTACTACAGTAACTAATGGCATTCTTAAACCGGGAGGTTTTGTGTTTGTCCCATGCACATGGCACATGTAGGTCATAGGCCACTTACAAGTAAAGAACCTAAAGCTCAGATAAGTGCCTCTTAATCTCCACACTGAAGGTTCAGCCTTAAGGCACAACCCTCCCTTAATGGCCCTAAGGAGAACCAAGGCCATTATAACTCCCTTCTGATCTCCAGAAGTTAGGATAAAATTAGTGACTCAGCAAATACTCCCTTATCTGTTCGTCCATTGAAACACAAGTTGAATATCTTGTTCCTATCAGAACATGATGCAATGCTGCATATAATTGAATACTGGCCTCCATGGATGGGATGTAGACTATTGGCTCTTCATGGATGGGATGTAGGCTATTGGTCCTCCATGGATGGACTTGTAGGCTATTCTCCCTCCATGGATGGGAT
>NW_004949097.1:9168669-9192434 GCF_000317375.1 Microtus ochrogaster | reverse complement strand
CCCTCCATGGATGGGATGTAGGCTATTGGTCCTCCATGGATGGACTTGTAGGCTATTCTCCCTCCATGGATGGGATGCAGGCTATTGGTCCTCCTTGGATGGGCTTGTAGATTGGTCCTGAAGGCCTGAGAGTAGGTCAAGCTTCCCCTGCCTGTGCAGGGCTGACTTCCCTCTAAATGTCCTCTAAAACTTTTCACTTTGACTTTTCTTTTTTCAGATAAAAATACTTTATGTGTATAGGTGTTTTACTTGCATGTATGTCTGTGCACCACATGTGTAGCTGGGGTGTGTGGTGGAAAGGCAGAAGAGGCCAGCAGGGAGTTATAGTCGTATTATTTTCTTCTTAATGGTTTTTTCCTTCTTCCCTTTTTGTTAGGAAAATCCCTGGCATGAAATTTATATTTTGTAACTCATTTTATGATACTTAATCATGATTTTATTTTTATGATTTGTGTGTGAGAGAAAAAGATGGGGGAGAGGGAGAGGGAGAGGGAGAGGGAGAGGGAGAGAGAGAGAGAGAGAGAGAGAGAGAGAGAGAGAGAGAGAGAGAGAGAGAGAGAGAGAGAGAGAGAGAGAGAGAGAATGCACATCTGAGTAGAGATGTCCATGGACACCTATGGCATTGGATTCCTCTGGATCTGGATGACAGGTTGTTGTGAGCTGCCCAGTGTGGGTGCTGGGAACTGAACTCAACTCATCTGGAAGAACAACAAGGACCACTAAGCCATCTCTCTAGCCCCTCATGATGCTTTGGTTAATAACCCTTTCCCTGCCTCTCATGGAGTATCACACTCTCTTTCCTTTCTAGTCCCTAACTTTCTCTGGTAATTCTTCAGGTTTCTCTGTTGACTCTTATATCTACAGCAATGCGTTTCATTATTTTCGTGAGTAGATATCACATACATATAACAGCAGGGCTTCTCCAAAAGCTTGCTTCTCTATCCAAACAACTATCTTTAACTGATCAATGGAGGCTTAAATCTTTGCTACTTTATCCCATTTTGTCGTTTTAGAAGTGAGTTTGCCAATCTTTGGGTTTCTGGAAGCCTGGCACAGTGAGAGAAGGTCAAGGCCTGGGAGGTTGCTTTGTGTTATGAAAGCTAGAGAGGATCTTGGGTGGGGCTGGGTAAAGGTGGTTCTTTATTCCTGCACATATCGACCTTTACACATCTCTCAATTAATGAGGAACCAGGCACTCACTATTCATGTGAGCCACACAGTATTTGGACTATGAACACGCTACTGGAAGATAGCAGTGTATTAAAAATGACTCAGCAAATTCTGTCTTACCTAGGCAAATTGTGACTGCCCCGGTTGTCAATTAAAAACACAAGAACATCTCTTCCTTAACTTCTGCAATGTTGGCTCTGATCAGAGATGCTCCATTATCCAGCTTCTATTGTTTTCTGGGGTCTTCTCACCTGTTCCTTTTGTAATCCTGTCTTAGAACTCCTACCTGCTCCATTGTCAAGAGCACATGTCATTGCCTGTTCCCTCAGCTGGCTACACACTGAGAGAGGTCGCAAATCCCTTCCATTTTGCTCACTGTTGGAACTGGATCATTGCATATCGCCTGACATTCAGCACACACTGAATACGTGTTTATGGGCTGAATTATAGTTACAGTATTCCTAGACACTGGGAGGGAATCTTAGATGTTCTACTGGGCAAGGAACTCAATTGTCAAAAAGGGAAAGTCTAAACTATAGGTTTTCCTATAAAATAACAGTGCATGCAAGTGTTTTCTAACATATAGACAAGCAAAGAGTTTTTTTTCTCCATGAGAGGCAGGGAAAGGGTTATTGTCAGCAATTTTGCCTGACAATAAATAGGGATTTTCCCATCCCTGGCCCTGAAAGACAGGACCACACTTAGTCAATAGATTTAGAAAGCTGTCCACAGGCTGTGAGCACCATGTCTGCTGGGAGATGGTGAAAACCACAGAAATCCAGGTCAATTCTAGAACCTCTGGAATCCAAATCTGTACACTGACTTTCGTCAGTGATGACTCCTATTGCGCACCCTGGATTTCCAGTGACAGAAACCTAGGAGTGTTGAGTCTGCAGCTATTAAAAAAAATAAAAGGTATAATTTGCACAGGTAAATTTTAGCCACAACTCTTTTGGGAGATACTGTGTGTGTGTGATTATTTTCATCCTAGAATAAGGGATTTGCATGTTTCAACAGATTGTCTACGTCATCAGGAATCCGAAGGATACGGCCGTGTCCCTGTTCCACTACTACAGAGACAACCCCAACCTTCCGTCCCCTGAAACATGGGCTGCGTTTTTAGAGCTCTTCCTCAAAGGAGACGGTAAATCTAACAACCATCATTGTTTTATTTCTAAATTGTATCTGTTTACTTGTGTGTGTTCATGTATGTGCATGTGTTTATTGTGTGAGTGTGCATGTGTGTGTGTGAGTGTATGCGCGTATGTGTGCACAGCACATTGGCGTGCAGGGTTATTAGGAGAATGTTGGTGTTCTGCTCTCTCCATCCCCACCTTGCCTTCTTGAGACAGGGTCTTTCACTAAACTTGGAGCTGGGCTGGCCGATGGGAAACCAAAGACGTCCTCTGGTCTCCACCCTGGCCAGGCTGATGGTACAGAGTTGCACTTGGACACGCTCAGCTGTCTTATAACCTGGATGCTGGGGTTTGAACTCAAATCCTGGGATTTGTGCTGCAAGTGTTTGTATCTACTGAACCATCTCCCAACCCTGACAATCATCTTTTAAAAAATCATTAAATGTTTTGAACTTTCTCGCTCAAAATGAAAGCGGGCTCCAAACCTTTGCTAGATCTGACTGCCAGCTTCTACCCATGCGCTGAAGAGAAGATCCTTGTTCCTTCTAAGGAAATTCTTAATTCTTTCACAGCCCTTTTTACGGCTTCTGGGGAGAAGCATATTTGTGGGTAAGTTATAATATCTTCAAAATAGAGATTAATTTTGTAAGAACTTTGTTTTCATGCACCATGTTTTCCTGAAGTAATGACGTGCTGAGCGAAGGGCAGCTAGGTTACCTGGAAGACGCTGTGAACAGAGAAAGTACATATGCACACACAAATTCTCCCAGGGAAACCAGCAAACACAGCGTGAGCAAACTGATTTCCTGAAAGGTGGCAGGAAACGAACGATTGCTCCCAGAAACACTGACAAAGCAGCTCAGGGCACATTGCACCTGCACCGCTGTTTAGCTCATTCCTTTCCCCTGACTCAGTGGTTGGGGGAAACCTTTAAAAATCTAAATAAAGACAGTTTGCCAAGATAGTTAAGAAATTAAGAGACATGAGTTTAAAATGATGAAGACCTGTAGGACTTGATTTTGGGGGTGGGGGTGGGCTACTGCAAGTCTTTCTCAGTTACACATTTAATAAGTAACTTTTACTTGAAGAATAAGTTGCAAAGAATATCCAACTTTCTGCTAATTCCCCACCCCATCCTGGGTTACTTAGCCTAGGTTAAGGAATTTATTTACATATCACTTTTTTGAGGTTTAAAAAACTTAGTGTTTGAGACTTCATACCTGTAATTAATGTGGTTAGGTCAAATTCAGTCTCCTGATCTCCCCATCTCTTCCAACTATCTCCTCCCCCACTCCCCATCCCTGCTGGACTCCTTCAGGTGCTTGTTTGAACCCGCTGAACCCTACCCCGTGCACATCCTGCCCGGAGAAGTGGACACAGAAGGGCTTCCGTTTCACAGCGTTGCGGGCAGATAGTTCAGCGGTTAGCAGTTAGTTTCAGCACCTGTAGCCTGATCCTGCGATCCGCAGAGACTCCTGCAGGAGGCACAGAGGACTAGGCTGGCCTCGTGCCATTTCAGTTCGTCCTTCAGATATAGTTCCCTCCTTGACAAATGCTGCACATTTAGCAGAATCCTGATGACTCGAGACTGGCATTACGTGACTCCACAGACACCTCGTCTTTGTGTCGCTCCCACAACCTCTGGAGCAGTGAAGGCTTGGGCATCCTATCACTGGGCCCAGGCTCACAAACCCCACACCAGCCACGCACTGTTTCATCCTTACTGTCTACTGTCTGCTTCCCATGTGACGGAGATGCTTAGCTAAGTACTAGGTAAATACTATCTTATTTCACCCTCACCAGAACCTCATGTGGTAGATGAGGCTATCTTCATTTTATAACTCCAAGGAGTAACAGACTTGGGAGGCTGAATAACTCAAACACCGACAGATACATAACAAATGAGGAGTAGAGCCAAGACCTAATGTTTCTTCCAAAATCTTTCTGCTTACTGTGGTGCCACAAGGTGTCCAGTCTAAAAAGCTACCTGATCAGGAATTCTTCTTCCACATGACCATGCTCTAAATATTTAAAGATGGTTAGCATGCCTCTCTCTGCCTCCAGTCCATCTTTGGAATAAATAGAGTCTAAACACACATCTTTTTTTCAGAACAGACCCCGAGTCTGCTTTTTCTCAAGATGGCAAATACTATTTTTTTTGTTCCCATTTTGCACATTGTAGCTCCTTCTCATCTATGCTTCCTGTGCTCCAACCTGGTCATGTCCTCACTATGACTCTGCACGCAGAATGGGAATACGCCCAGGTGAGGTATAGGGAAGGCTGGGCAGTAGCCGTGTGACCCTGCTCCTCCTCTACATGTTAGTTTTTGGTAGACAGTCATAAAAAGTGCCAGGGCAGGCCAGAATGAAGCAAGGCTAACTGGTGCCAGGGAAATGTGCACCCAGTGACCACCGTACCATCATAGTGGATTATCTGGGAGGAGAGCAGGGAATGGTTGGACAAAACATTCCAGGCATTTCTCCTACACCTTCTTGGGTGAATGAATAGATCTTTAGTGGTAATGGGCTCTTATCTATAAACACCCTACATCTGGCCTCTCCGTCCTGCACAAATCCTTTTTAAAACCAAAGCTTTAAAAACATTTATTTGGACATGAGCAATGACTTTACTGTTCTTATTTGTAAGACAGAGGACGGACATAGAAGCCCAGCACGTGAGAGGATGATACAGGGGATTAGGAGTTTGAGATGATCCTGGGATACACAGCAAGTTCAAGTATAGCATAGGCTGCATGACACCATCTCAAAACAAACAAACAAACAAACCTCAACATCACGAAACAACAGCAGAGAGAGCAAAAGCATTGCATGTGCTGCAATGCAGATGCATGCGTGTATGGGTGTGTTAGCCTGTGACCTTCAGGGGGTGTTTGAAGGACTCTGAAGAGTGTCACATGCTTAGAAAGACTAGATGACTGAGGTGGAAGGCATGGCATCAGTTCTGGTCTGTACTTCATTCCGTGTGGTTTTGGTTAAGCCCCCAAACTACTTAGAGATCTATCCTTCACGTACAGGGAAGACTAACAGAATAGCACACCTTTAAGGACCTTGCAGATTCAACTTAAGAAAGGACCACATTCCATCATAGAAGTCCACTGAGCCCTTCTACCAGACACGGAGACTTCCGTGGGTTTCACACGAGGCAGATGTGCATCCAGGGAGGTTCTTTCCTACGGACGGTTCTATGATATCCTGGGTTGATCTTCTCAGCTCCTACTTACACGAAGACAATAGAGTAGAGTGGTGTAGCCAGATGCTGATGTAACCATCTAATTTACCTCTTACTTTCTGGGTAGTAGCTTTCAAGTTAAACAATAGCTTTAAATTTTGCTCTGGTGCTATCAGGCCGCATTAATAGCTCAATGAAGCTAACGCCTTAATATTGAACACACTGGCACTTTTAGCTCCCTCTCCAGCCTTGTCCTAGGGTTGTCTACTTCCAGGCCCTTTATTGCAGAAAGTTTGCTTTGTAATACAATGGCTGTATATTCAGAGTAACTTCTAGAAACTAGAACCTAAGACTTGCATTACAATTAGTGTCAGGAAGAAGGCAGAAACAGCTAATGCAGAGAATAGAGCATTACAGTAATGCATGTAGGTGGGAGGGAGCCGTGGAGCCACAGGTTGCAAGCACATATCCAGAGTCTAAACTCGGAGTTGTAGAAAGTCCTCTAGCAGCAACTGGAGAGAGGGGAGAAGATGGAGCGTTTTGCTCTAATGCTGAGTGACTTTCCTTCTTCTTTAGTTTATTGAAATAAGCATTAAAGTATCAGGGGACCATTGCTAAGGACATGGTTGAGTGAGCCAACAAGGAGAAGACATCAAAGACAGAATGGGCTGGTAGAGAATGGTAGGAGCTGTCCGGTAAAGCCATTACAGCCACAGGTAAAACAGAGGTGACAGAGATGATTGCGACAGATGGTCAGTGTCCTTAGTGACATTGGCTGAGAGACCAGGTTGATTGAAGGCTGCGATTAGGAAGAAAATGTGCAATATCCAAAGGGTATAATGTCTCAAACGAACCTTTATTTTATAGGAAGAGGGGGAAGTTCTGAAAGTTTCTACCAAGCAAAGTTTCTGACTTACTTCTCAGACACACAGACTGGGCGAGCTCTGCCCTCGGGCATTCTGGGGAGGAGGGCAATTTGGGTGTAAGCTGAAGCCAGGAGTGGGGAGAGAGGGCCTGGTGAGCCTGTGACACACGATGCATGTGCAGAAAGCAGTTCCCCTGAGAAGAGGATTTGGCTTTACTTTAGAAGTTCAGTTTTCTTTACAACCTGGAAACTGAGGACTGTGATTGACAAATCAGCTGCATTTGTCACTTGAAGAGTCTAAGCGGTTTAAGGTCTCCTCTGCACACAGTAGTAATGGACTCTCACAGAGCGCTAGCCAGGAAGCCCACACAGTTCTCTCTTCTTCAGATGGCCTCCGTCCGTTTGGAGAAACATGGAATAGAGTTCCAGTTCTGACCAACAGAACAGCTGCCTTTGAAGTTAACATCAGTTCAGCTCTGAAATTTCCTCTTAAGTGCAGTCTGTGGCTCGCTGCAGTTCATTTTTTTCTGAAAGAGCCTTGATGGGTGAGATTGAGTACATTCAAGCAGTGGTCAGGACTGAGTCGGCTGCCATCCCTGGTCGCAGGACACAGGCTTCTCTCGCCGTCCCAAGGCCTCTCGCCACATCCATAGTTGTGGGCAGTGACAATCCTCTGGGAGCCTAGGCAGTGCGTACTGGTAGGAAGTAGAGGGTGGAGGTTGATCTTAGGCTGAGACCCTGCTGGTGTGAGATCATCCTTCATCCCTTGAGGCTGGAGGAGAGAAAAGGCAGTCTTCCTTCTACAGGTATTTGAGTCTCGGGAAAGGGTGGCCATTCTTAGAAAACCAGTTCTCCATTGCTGCTGTGGACATTGGGCGATTCTGAGATAAGATTGGACAAGACTGCAAATCAGCCTGAAGCACTGCTAAGGAAAAGCAAGGCAACTCTTTGAGGAGTTTCCTGTCTGTCTACCTGGGGATGCCAGAGAAGGCCAACTCCATAATGACACCACAGTAGTCCCAGAATTTCCTGATTTAAAAATACACAGCAAAATATGTCAGACTCAGAAGGTCAAACACTATGCATTTTCTCTCACATGTGGAATCTAGATTTCAGTGTGTGTGTCTGTGTGTGCGTGTATGTACGTGTTGTGTGTGTGCGTGTGTAATAGCAAATAATAATACTGTACATGGAAATGTCACTAAGAAACTCATTACTGTGAGAATGAATGAATAAAGAGAAATATGTATGTTTACAGGATTATTTATTTGCGTTTTGTTTCCTCAAAATCTGAAACCATCAAGCATTGTGGGTAGTTTATGAGTTAATTATATCGCAGCTGGGACACGGAGGTCATAAGCCAGATTGGAGGTTGGGGTGAGAGTGACACCTGGACAGTGGGTAGGGACACATTTAAACCTCCTCTGCTTTAGGGATCGTAGTTCCAATGAGCTGATGTCCTGAGACAAGAGCAGGCTTTCCTTTCTGACTATCACTGCTGAAAAGATCACAGTGAAGGATATTTTACTTTTGAAGCTGAAGAGTTTTTCAAGGGTATCATTTCACAACAAAATACATAATGGCAATTGCTTATAAATACTTAAGGCTGAATTGTTCAGTCTTAAACTAAAATAAGTGAATAGAGTATTTTTAAATTTATTATGTTTTTAATGTGGTTTAAAATTTTTAGACAATAGATACTATAACTATTGTAAGAGCCTTTAAAAAATAAGTTTTAAAACTGGGCATGATAGCTCATGGTTATAATATCAGTACTTGAGAGGCTGAGGCAGGAGGATTACTGTGAGTCTCGGAATTACCTTGGCTACACAGTGAGACCATGGCTCAAGGAAAAGTTTTAAAATGTTTGTGATAAAAGCCTGGAATTTTGAATGTCACTTTAAAGAAAGAAAATGACTGATACTAAATGTTTCCTTAGAGAAGCTTAAAAAGTTCAGAATATAAATATTGAGAAAGACATATGTTTTGACTTTGCTGCTACTTTTCATAGTGATAAACATATTTACTAGAAATAAGGAAATAAGATAACCAGAGTATTGTGCAAAGATGTGGCCACGAGCATCTCCTGACAACACACACCTAGCTGAAATAACAGGAAATGAGCCTTTCTGGGCCATCTCACCCCAGGCTGATGGAGCGAGTGTTCTCCTGACCTCTGTGCTGACTAGGAAGGAGCCAGACGTGGGCGAAGCCATCACTGTAAACAGTAACACCGCTGTGTACTTCTCTTCCAGTTGTGTATGGCTCCTGGTTTGATCACGTGTTGAGCTGGGAGAAACACAAAAATGATAAAAACGTCCTCTTCCTATTCTATGAAGAAATGAAGAAAGTAAGTGTTTCACATCAGCCTAGGCTAAAACCAAACTAAATTCAAAGTCAGGGGAGGAGAAACGAGGGTGGGGGCGCACGCCTTTCATCCCAGCACTCAGGAGGCAGAAGCAGGAGGGTCTCTGTGAGTTTGAAGCCAGCCTGGTCTACAAGCGAGCTCCAGGACAGCCAGGGTGACATAGGGGAATCCTGCCACAAAAGAGCAATTAATAAATTTTGCTTAAGGAATGGATTTGGTAAGTAGATAAGAGGCATACTTACTTTCTTTAATTTTCCTGTTGCTCAGGATTTTGTTAAGAGTCTAAATAAAATAACTGATTTCCTTGGCTTTGATGTGAACGACAGCGATATTAGTAAGATTGCCCGGAACACATCATTCAGCGAGATGAAGAGTAACGCAGTGAAGGAAAACTGCGACCCCAATCACACCATCTGCGCCCTCACGTCCGACAGGAACCTGGTGTTCAGGAAAGGTAGGTGAGGAGGAGATGGCTCCATCTGTGGCTTCTACTGGGGAGCACACTTGGCTTTTGGTTTCTGCACGTTCTTTCCTCATCTGGCAGTCAGCCACTAAGACTGGAGATACTTGAGTATGTGCAGACTCATTTTGTTTTCATTGTTTCCGAAACAATAGCAAGGAACTACTATGTACCGACATTGAGATCGTAATAAGTAATGTAGAAATAATAAGCGATAACGAGAAGCTTTCGTAGGCTATATGCAGGTTTTATGTACGCAGAGGTTAGATGCTATTTTATATAAGCTGTGCATCTCAGAATGTTGGTGACAGAGAATTCTGGCGTAGGTGAAGTTTCTCTGTGTCCCAGCGCCTGGCTCCTAAAAACCACTCTGAAACTATTAATTGTAAATGCTCAGCTGATAGCTCAGGCTTGTTGCTAGCTAAAACCTTTAAAATTAACCCATGTATTTTATCTATCCTCTGCCACATGGTGGTACCTTTTCTCAGTACAGCACGCTCATCTCTTGCTTCCTTTTTGTCTGACTTGTGGTTCCTCTGCCTCCACCCTTCTTCCCAGCATTCTCTCTGCCCTGAAATCCTGCCTAGATATCAGGCAGTCAGCATTTTATTAACGATGACAGCGACACATTTTCACAGTGTACAAGAGGATCACTCCACAGCATCCTGGAACCAATCTCCTCTGTGTACGCAAGGATGGCAGTGATTGTGTTAAAGTTCTCATGGAGTTTGTGCTTGCCGTGTCTTCACAATGGACCTCACATTGCTTATGCGCATAGAGACATAAGAAAAGGAATTAATCTCCCCCAGTGATTCTCCAGGCCCAAGTTAGAAGCAAGTAGTGAGTGAATATATCTCTTTTTTCCCCTAAAAATGTATGTAACAGTATAGGTGCAATACCCAAAAATGCCAGAAGGAGTTAATGGTTGTGGGTTACTGGGAATTGAACTCAGGTCCTCTGTGGAAGTAGCCTCTCAGCTTCTGAGCGGTCCCTACAGCACCTATAACTGCGTGGAAGTGTGTGAATTTTTATCCAGACGTAGGAGAAATGGCCTAAACATTATAAAGGCAAAGCATTTGTATGCACAGTTGCATGAACGATTCCTACCAGAGAGCAAGTGTTTCTTTGCCTCCTTTCACCCAGCCAAATATAATCCCCCACAGGAAATACTTGCCAACTCATTGTAAGACAGATATTATCTTAACTGTGCAAATTTTCTATTGTGATTCACCTTATTTATGCAGAGTCACAGAACCAAGGCTTAGAAAGGAGCCAAGCATTCAACTCGGTAAATATTAATAAGCTATTAATTCTGGAACTAATACACAACTGTTGAATAAAACACAGCATCACTTCTCCAAAAGTTCATATTCTAGACGAAAATGCACACTGCTAACAGCCTGAGCCACAGCTCACAAATCACCACACAGAGACTTTTTAACTATGAAACCTTGGCCTATAGCTTAGGCTTGTTCCTAGCTAGTCCTTATAATTTACATTAACTTCCATCTATTATCCGACATTCTTTTACATGGCTCAGTTACCTTTCCACATCCTGCTTCCTCTGCATCTGGCTGGCGACTCTGCCTTTCATCCTCTCCGTCCCCAGAAGTCCTGCCTAATCTCTTTCTGCCTAGCTATTGGCCCTTCAGCTCTTTGTTACATCAATCATAGTGCTGCAACTTTACACAGTATAAAAGGATATTCCACATCGACTTTGGGGAGGGGGTGTGTGAGCAGGATCATACTTCTGCAGATCCAGGACTGAAAGTCTGAGAAATGGTTATGAAAATGGGGGGAGAGGAATGCTGTCCAGGGGAGCCAATGGCAGAGAGGGGGTCAGAGTCCACACTAGAAGAAGCTGTGTCTCCTTCCGTCTCTCCTCTTCCCCACTCCTCCTCTCCCCTCTCTGCCCTCTCCTCTCCTTCCCTACTCTTCCCTACTCTGCCTTCTTCCCCCTCCTTGCCTTTCCCTAACCTCTGTTTTCTGGTTGAAGAAGGAGCCGTACAAACAGGCCAGTGTGGCACAGAGTGGTAGAGAAGGCTGTACATGTGGTTGGAAGAGTGTGAAAGGGAGGCAGAGGAACTGAGCAAGACGCTGAGGAGCTGTTTAGGTGGGAAACATGGGCCACCCTGGGTCAGTGACAGGAGTCCTGCTTGTGTGGTTTAATCAAGAAGTCGGTCAGGGAGCAGAGTCATCTGGGAGGGAACCAAGAGTAGATAGCACAAGGGGCAGAAAATGGATCTCAGGGACCTTAATACCCAAGAGAATGAGGCAGCCCAAGGGGAGCCAAGAAAAGACATGGGCCAGAATTAGACGGAAAGCCGGGACCACACATGGGAACCTGTCCGTGGATCATGAGCTCTAGGCAGTTTCCACAGTGAAGATGGAAGAGGCCTGCATGAGCTGTGAGAATGTAGGGCAGAAAGACAATGTGGTACTTGAGAAGGTCTGGAAAAGGTCAAGGGGGATTCTGGAGAGGAGATGAAGAGAGAACAGAGAGAGCTCGGAGGAGTTAAAAAGGGCAAAGAGGAGAAAGGAAAAGATTGGGAGCGGCTGCGTAAATACGAGAGCGAGAAAGAAGGGCACTCTGGGCCCTCACAGTGATGTTTGTATTACATCACCCTTTGGGAGTCCTGTAACACAGCAATCATTGTTCTCAAATCTCACCCCATAAACATGAGACGCTCCTGTGCTGACTGTCCACCCCCATGCTCCAACCTACCACAGTTGTGACCCCGGCAAACATCCCTAGATGAAACTCCACCTGAAACCACTACCTGTAACTAACAGCACCTGAGTACCACCATGTGCTGGCTATAAACACAAAGACCAGCTCCTACTGAACACATGCACCAATGTAAAACACTTTACACATAAAATGAATAAATCTTTAAAACAACCCCAAAACATATGGCTAGCAAGTTTCAGTCCACAGGTCATAGTTTTCTGCATTCAGATTCTTGCTGTCTATTTTAATATCATCTCTGTATATTAATTTTTCATATGGACTGGGCTCATATGAAGACCATGCGAGCATCTTTAATCCCAGTACTCTAGAGGCACAGGGAGGCAGATCTGAGGCCAGCCTGATCCATAGAATATGTGTGTCCCAAGCCAACCTGAACTACATAATATGACCCTGTCTAAAAAAGCAAATCATATAATAACAGTGTTTTTCAGTAAAATACACAAACTGTGAAAAAGAAAGCTATTCCTAGAATACAATGCACTTCTTTTCTGTTGGTGACATTGTCTGGCATGCAATCCAGCCATGTGTTTTCTTAACACATGATGTAAGGTGCCTCGCTCTCGGTTATACACACAGCATCCCCTGTTTGAAAAGGTTTACAAGCCAAACCTTGTGAACCTTGGAAACAGAAGATCACAGAGAACAAGCTCAGAGATAAATTAATGTGCCCTTGGCCCTAAGACAAGGAGACCCCAGGGATGGAACCCGAGCTCCAAGTTTGACAAAGGAGCATAATAGAAGTGAGAAATTCAGTTCTGAGGGCTCAAGAAACACAGCTTTTCAAATTAGGAGAGGCTAGCAGACTATGTACACTTAACACCAAACATTTTGTATTGGAAACTGGTGTTTATGTGCCCAGTTCTTCACTGTTAATTTTATAGAAAGGGTTTCTAAAACTATGCTGAGATCCCCATCTCTGTGGTGCTTCCCAGCCCAGCTTCCTCTGTGTAAGACCCAAGGAGGTGAATGCTGAACCCAGCCTCCTCTGTGTAAGAACCAAGGAGGTGGACACACGAACTTGCGCTGTGCTTACTGCCTCACTTAGGCTTTGGTCCCATTTAAACTGGAATGTTCTTGGCTACTCCAACAAAAATACATCCATATATGTAATAAGAAGATGCTTGTTCGTTTCCCCACCACCCAGCAGCTCACACCCAAAATAACCACACAGAAAATGTATTAATTAAATCACTGCTTGGCCCATTAGCTCTAGCTTCTTATTGACTAACTCTTACATCTTAATTTAACCCATTTCTATTAATCTGTGTATCGCCACATGGCTGTGGTTTACTGGGCAAAGTTCCAGCATTTGTCACCGGCGTGTGGCTCCATGGCTTCTCCTGGCTCCCCCTTCTTTCTCCCAGCATTCAGTTTAGTTTCCCCCATCTCTAAGTTCTGTTTGCACAGGCCTAAGACAGATTCTTTATTAATGGATGCTATTCACAGGCAGCGAGATGTCTCTGTCAATTCTAGAGTTTTGGAAGTCACTTACAATGTACTTCCGGTTTACTTAGGTAATATTATATCCTTCTGGAGTCTTTGATGGAGTTGAAGAATAGATAGTTATAGTTTTCCTTAGTTATGATAAAAGATAAAATAGACATAAATATTGTAACTATAATTCTTGCTTGATACTTGTCTTGTTATGTGTAATTTTACTATGTTAAAGTTAAGACCTTTCTTTTTATTTAAACAGAAAAGGGGGAAAGGTGTGGAAAGTCCTTCTGTGTATGTGTTGCTTTTATTGGTTAATGAATAAAGAAGCTGCTTTTGGCCAATGGCTTAACGGAGTGTAGCTAGGCCAAACAAAGATAAATGAAGAGAGTGGTAGGAGTCAAGAAGAGGCCATGGAGCCGCCAGAGGAGAAAGACGCCAGCTGCCGGCTGCAACCTTGCGGTATGCCACAAGGCTAGGGGTGAAATATAAAATGATGGAAATGGGTTAATTCTAGATATAAGAGCTAGCTAGAAATATGCTTAAGCTATTGGCCAAACAGTATTGCAAATAATATAGTTTCTACGTGATTATTTCAGGAGTCTGGGCAGTCAGGAAATGAGTAAGTGACCTCCTATAACATATATTTTAAATCTTTCTTTAAACAAGTAATTATTAACTGTAAAAATTAATATTAAACCATCACAGTCATCCCTAGAAACACCAAAAAAGCAAGTGAAAAATGGTCCCCCCATCGTCTCACCAGGAGAGACCAAGCGCTTTCCCGTGTGACTGCAAAGCTGACAGATCTCCTCTGTGAGCTTCCTGCCTGATAGATTTCTTGTGTTTCCAGGAGTGGTGGGTGATTGGATAAACTACTTCACTCCGAAGCAGAGGAGTGCCTTTGATGAACTGTTCATGGAGAAGATGGAACACAGCGATGTGGGCAGATGCCTAAAGGAGTATACAAATTCAGACGGGAAATGAAGCGGATTTCCCAGCTCTGCAGTGCAATGCCTAGAAAACGTGTAAATATTCTACCGTTGTGGAAAGCAGGTCTTCCTTCATTCCAGCGAGAAACACATACTGCAAGAACGTGTCAAAAGTGGCTCTCGTGAGAGACTATTATCAACGTGTTTGGTGACAGTAGAGAATTATTAATAAAAGGAGCCATAAAATTCTCCACTAGCTGAACTCTGTAGCCATTTCCATTGTGTTCAGAAAGGCCCGGTGTAGTTCCTGCTCAGAAAGGCATTGTTATTGTAAATCCTCCATGAACTGTGCTGATGTGGAAAAGGGGTAAAGGATTGAGTCATATCACAATAAAACAGACACCATCCTGCCAAGCTTGGAATACCTAATAGTAGGATCCTATCGCACACTGATGAATATGAAGAATGAATAGATAGTCCTTCAGATGAACATGACTGGGCATGCCCGGATTTTCTTAATGCCATGTCAATTAAATTATAAATTTTTCTAATTTTTCAATTTAGAGACTGAACTTTCCTTTGAATATGTCCATGCTTATGATTATAGTATTTAGAGTATGCATGCTCTCTTCCAACTCATGCCCAACACTAATCCAGGATCTGCAGCTTTCTGTAAGGTGTATTACCCTGTGCCTTCACTAGAGGGCGCTGTAAGGAAGGCTCAGTGAACTTTAGTGTTTTCCCACAGGTCTCAGCACAATTTACTTCTGTTGTGCACTCTTACCGAAGGCTTGCTGGGAAATCAAAACTGTACTATCTATAGCTCTTAATGCTGAGCTCACAGCAGGAGGTGGGTTTGCTGAGTTCTTCTGAACTCTGATTTTTGTGTCCTAGTGTATTATGAGCCTATGTAAACATTCTGGGACATAATCTGTTGGGGCATTTTGTGTGGCGTCGATAATTCAACACGAAGTTCAATTTGCATAAATCTTCTGTATGCATGCATTTGTTACAAATAAAGAGCATTCCTTTTGACTTCGTGCAACTCTTCCTCTCAAACTAGCATGGTTCACTTTAGCCACTTCCCTTCTTCAAGTAGATGAAGTCACTGAAGGACAAACCAGGGTGATCTTGATGCAGCCTTCCTCATGGAGCTGGGAAGATGCACAACCGAGCTGACTTCACATTTGCTCTTGATACCAGGGAAGGAGACGACCATCAGTCAGGCTAGGGAGACAGAAGAGGTTGAAAGTGAAGAAAGCACTGAAAGTACCAAGTCCTATAAGCTCCATATATCCTCATGGCACGAAAATGACCATTGTAATTAAGATAACTAAGACAAATATCTCATGGAATTTTCCTCTTCTAGATCTGTAAAGTAACTTTGGCAGGCTGTAGTTCAATTTTGATAAGAATTTGCTGATAGTCAATAACCCGAGGGTGTAATCAAGAATGTGCACCTTCAGTCTGTGATCAGTCAGCCTTGAGTGTGATACAGACAAAGCATGAAGTTGAAGGAGCTTTGATCTCAAAATGCCTACACTCGAGTGGGTTTCCACAGGTAAGATGTTTCACACATCAGCACACTCCACACAGAAAGAGGAGAAGAGGAGGAATGGGGAGGCAGGACCCTGGCAGAGGCTCTGTGTGTGGGTGAGAGAGAGGATAGAGACAGACAGACAGAGACAGAAAGAGAGACAAAGAGGCTCCAGTGCAAATGAGAGCAAGGTGACCTGTGTATGCAAGCAGGGTCAATGAGTAGCACGCCGCTTAGTTTTCTGCCAACTTGGCACAAGCTAGAGTCATCTGGGAAAGGAATCTCACTAAGGAAATGCCTCCAGCAGATTGGCCTACAGGCAAGCCTGTGGGGCATCGTCTTGACTGCTGATTGAGGAGAGCCCAGCCCACTGTGGGTGGTACCACCCCTGGGCAGGTGGTCCTGGAGTATACATGAAAGGAGACTGAGTAAGCCTGGGGACCATGCCAGTAAAAACAGCATTCCTCCATGGACTCTGCTTCCATTTCTGCCTTCAAATTCAGACTTGAGTTCCTCCTCGGTGTCCTCTTGATTGTATCCAGCCTGTAAGCTGAAATAAACCCTTTCTTTTTCAAGTTGTTTTTGGTTAATGTTTTACCAGAGCAACAGAAAATGTCACCAGAATGGCTATACACAGTTTTGTTGTTTACTATGGAATACAGCTCTGCTGTGTATATATACCACACTTTATCCATTCATCCGCAGGCATGGTGGCTGACTCTATAACCTGCAATAACTAGTATGGCAATAAGCAGGCATATGCAGTTAACTCTATGGTGTGTTGCCTCAGAGTCCTTCAGCTTATACCCAGGAGTGGTATAGCTTAGGTTTTTAGTTTTTATTTGTTTAGTGAGTGGGCTCATGTACACTCAGACTGTATACCTCTGCTTGGCCTTGGATTCACAGCGCTCGTCCTGCCTCCTCCTCCCAAACACTGGGATAACATGCTCAGGCCATAATGGCTGTCTAGGAAAATTTTATCAAAGCATTCTGTATTGATGACATGAATGCCCAAAAAAAAACAACTTTCAGGATTATATCTCGGTAATGAAAAATACGATAGCATAAAATGTCAATGGCATTTGCACCACAGAAGGCAAAACACAACTGGAATATCAGTCATGCTTCTGTGATTTCAGATACAACCATGCTCCTCCTTGACGGGCGTCTAGTTTTCCGGGGATGATGATTTCCCCACTGTAACCCCAGACACTGCGTCTCCTGCTTCTGGAGGGCGGAGCAGAGTTGAGAATGCACATGTAAACTCTAGTAAATTCCGCTCAACCCTACTGCTGCCCTTTGCCTGTTTCCTGGATCACTGTAGAAGCAATGAGACCTGCAGTCAACCAGATGGGTTATAGGTTCCCATAGTCCTGGGAAGACTACGCTTGCTGACAGCCTTTGAATCCACCGGACTGTTCCCTTGTCAGAAGTCCTGGATCCACTCTCCTGACCCCTTGCCTTTTCACTCATATTTAACAGACAGCTTGGTGGGCATCTCTTTACCCACAATGCCACCTATCTTCCCAGGGTGGCCTTTTCTCTTCTTTACCTGCCCTACTGCCCATGCTCCTTTGTAGTTAATGGGGAATTCCTGAGTCTCAGAGATACTCACCCTAAGTGTCATTGGGTAGCACCTCCTCACATCTGAGCCTCTTTTGAGGCCGTGGCTGTTTTCAAGCAGGGTCTGTTTCGCACCCACTCCTAAAGCCTTCTTCCATCCCTGGCCTCCATTTTCATGTCTCCTGCAGACTCTCCAGTGTCACTTCTCTTTTCTTTCCCTCTCTGCTCTCAGCCGTTCTGGCTTAGTATTATAAGCTTAAATATCCATCTCTTGCCCTTGCCAGTTAGGAGCCCCTGTCCTATCATGGTGTCTGCTCACCAGGCCCAGTCCAGCATAGTAGATGGCAACAACCACGGGCTGTGACCTGAGTTCCCAGACAAGCTCCAGTTTTTAACCTAGAAGACTCACTTCTGATCTAGAGATCCACATGGATCCTGTTTTCATATTTGCTGAATACTCCATGTCTGCATCCCACCGGACCAGCCATTTCTTCCCGGTGTTGCTCTAAGTGTGCAGACAGCTTGTGGGAATGCAGGATGAAAGCTTTCAGTGGTGAAGGAACACATCCCTGTCTGCTCACCGCTTCAGTTCACTGGGCCTGTACCCGGGAATGCATACGCTGACTGGGTAGAGGGTCACACATGTAATCCTTTACCTTTCTTCCCCTTTCCAAGCCACAGCAGTCAGGGTACACTGTGTATGCTTGCTCTTCAGTGTTTGTTAGTGTATTCTTTAAAAATAAGTACATATATAGCCATAAGAGCACATGTATTAATGGGAAACTGATGTGGGAGTCTTCTGTTTTGTGTTGATTTCATTGGTTAAATAAAGAGACTGCCTTGGCCCTTTAAGAGGACAGAAAATTAGGTAGGCGGAGTAAACAGAACAGAATGCTGGGAGAAAGAAGCTGAGTCAAGGAGTCGCCATGATTCTCCCACTCCAGACAGACACAGGTTAAGATCTTCCCTGGTAAGCCACACCTTGTGGGCTACACAGAATATTAGAAATGGGTTAGATCAATATGTAAGAGCTAGCCAATAAGAGGCTGGAACTAATGGGCCAAGCAGTGTTTAAAAGAATACAGTTTTTGTGTAATTATTTTGGATAAAGCTAGCCGGGTGGCGGGATGCAGCCCGCCACCAGGAACATACCCCGCCACTTCATATCACTACAGGAAACAAAGCAGTATTTCAATACGTGTTTACTTTGTGCACTTCATTGAGAAGTTATATATTTCTCACTTCTTAGTGGCAAAACCATCCAAAATCCTTTTCTTCTAACGTTTTATTTTTTTATTGATATTTATTGAGCTCTGCATTTTTCTCTGCTCTCCTCCCTGCCTCTCCCCTTCCTCATCCAACCCTCCCCCAAGGTCCCCATGCTCCCAATTTACTCAGGAGATCTTGTCTTTTTATACTTTCTACTTCCCATGTAGATTTTATCTATGTAAGTCTCTCTTAGTGTCCGCATTGTTGTCTAGGTTCTCTGGGATTGTGCTTTGTAGGCTGTTTGGTTTTTTTTTTTTTTTTTTTTTTTGCTTTATGTTTAAAAACCACCTATGAGTGAGTACATGTGATAATTGTCTTTTTGTGTCTGGGTTACCTCACTAAAAATAATGTTTTCTAGCTCCATTCATTTTCTGGCTAAATTCAAGCTGTCATTATTTTTTTCTGCTGTGTAGTACTCCATTGTGTAAATGTACCAAATTTTTCTTATCCATTTTTCAATTGAGGGGCTTTTAGGTTGTTTCCGGGTTCTGGCTATGACAAACAAAGCTGCTATGAACATATTTGAGCAAGTGTCCTTGTGGCACAATTGAGCATCCTTTGGATATATACCCAAAAGTGGTATCATTGGGTATTGAGGAAGATTGTTTCCTAGTTTTCTGAGAAATCGCCACACTGACATCCAAAGGGGTTGTACCAGCTTGCATTCCCACCAGCAATGCAAAAGTGTTCCTTTTTCCCCCACAACCTCTCCAGCATAAGTTGTCATCAGTGTTTTTGAGCTTGGCCACTCTTATAGGAGTAAGATGAAATCCCAGAGTTGTTTTGATTTGCATTTCTCTGATGACTAAGGATGTTGAACATTTCCTTAAGTGTCTTTCAGCCATTTTAGATTCCTCTATTGAGAGTTCTCTGTTTAGGTCTGTACTCCATTTTTTTTTTATTGGATTATGTGATCTTTGGTGTCCAATTTCTTGAGTTCTTTGTATATTTTGGAGATCAGACCTCTGTCTGAAGTGGGGTTAGTGAAGATCTTTTCCCATTCTGAAATGTCTTTTTGTCTTGTTGACAGTGCCCTAACTTTTTGAGATATACAGTACACAATTACTGTCAACAGAATCTAAGACCATCTGAGTGGAGTAAAATCTTTCTTCAAACAAAAAGGCAAGAAAGATCAACTATGTTACAAGAATATGAGCTGGGCATGGTTCTGTGTGCCTATAATCCCAGCATATGGAGGATGAAGCAGGATTGCCAAGTTTGAGGCCAGACTAAATTTTGTATTGAGTTCAAGACCAACCTTACCTACAGAGTGTGTTCAAGGCCAGCCTGGGCTAGAGTGAGTTCCTCTATCAAAACACTCAAAAAGTTCCATGGCATTCATATGATATGAATTCTTAAATTTCTTTTGTGTGACATATTCATGTATATGTGTACAGGTGTGAGAGTGTGTGTGTATAGGCCAGAGGTCAATATGGGGTTTCTTCCTCAATTATTTTCCTTGTTTTTGACATGAGATTCTCTTGCTGAATTTGTGACTTGGCAATTAGGCTAGACTAGCTGTGCAGTGAACCTCAGGCTAGACTGGCTGTGCAGTGAGCCCTGGGCTAGATGAGCTGTGCAGTGAGCCCTGGGCTAGACGAGCTGTGCAGTGAGTCCCGGGCTAGACTAGCTGTGCAGTGAACCCCAGGCTAGACTAGCTGTGCAGTGAGCCCTGGGCTAGACGAGCTATGCAGTGAGTCCCGGGCTAGACTAGCTGTGCAGTGAGCCCTGGGCTAGACTGGCTGTGCAGTGATTCTTGGGCTAGCCTAACTATTCAGGGAGCCCCAGGCTAGATTACCTAACCAGTGGCCTCCAGGCTAGACTAGGCTGTCCAGTGAGCCCCAGGGACCAGGCTCCCTCCCAGCTCCGTCACCTCAGTGTGGGCATTTCAAGCACACACCACTACGTCTGGATTCTTATGGGTGTTAGGTATCAGAATTCAGGGCTGCCATGCTTGTGTGGCAAACATTTTCCTGACTGAGGCCTCTGTCCAGCCTCCTTAAGCTTGTCTGTCTCTGGCATTTTCCTCTTATGCTATAGTAGAAACATCTTCACACATTTAGGAAATACCAATGAAAATCAACTAACTGAAAATCAGTGTCAAAGGGGAATAAAGCTGCGATTAGATCATTTCTACACCCTTGACTTTGACTTTAGTCTCTGGGAAAGGCTTAACTCACCCAGCTCTCTGTGCACAGGACCAGACCCAGAAGGGGCTTTCTCAGCAACCAGAGCAGGCCATGGAAGCAGCTCCATGGCTTCTCTGGATGAAAAGCTACAGAATACAGGAGGCAATGAGCCATCAGTCTGGTGAGCCCCACAAGCAGCCAATTAGGAGAGTAATTAGAGCCAAGTGCTGTGCTCCACTTAGATAAAGACAATCTGAATTATTCCTCTTCCAAAGTACGAGGGTTGTCATCTCGAAACACAGCAAAAGAGATTCGGGCAAGTAGATGCCAGCAGGTTTTTAGGTTCCCCTCCCAGTTTCTTTGTAATAATTTCATTGAGTAATTTTAAGTTTTCAGTGTCAGTAACATAGAGCCAGGAGAGCTTACTAATCTTTAGTGATTATCTGATTGTTATGACCATTATCTCTGGGGGAAAGAAGAGATTCTCAGTTGTAAATAGTAATAGGATCAAATCCCGCTTCAACCATGAATACAATAAATATGTATATGCACACACACATCCTTTTCAAATGTGCTGTTTATTTCAGTGGTTTATATTAATTTACATAAGATTTATTGTCATAGAGAAAAGTCGATAGTGGTCTTTAGACATCCTCCACTATTTAGATTGCCCGTGTCACTGACAGCTGAGGGGACATTCAGCCAGGCTGTGGGACAATAGCTTCTAATGACTAGATAGGCTTCTGGGAGAGGGCATATATTTCTGAGTAATTGGCCCAGGTGGGATTATAATTAAAATAAATGAGGGTGGTCAACTAGACCTTGTTAGGTAGCACTGGCTGGACTGAAAAGTGGCATTTTATTCACCCCGACAGAAATGTTTCAATCAGTAGGCAATTATGCAAATGGCTCTATTACTATTAACACCGCGTGTTTTTTTCTTTCTTTGTTCCTAGTGAAGGTCAGCTGTATCCTGTTGGGCGTGTTCAGCTCCTGTGCTGTGAGCCTTCATTAGCCCCTAAGTTGGAATGCTGTTTCCCCTGACACTCCTAAGACCCTTGGGGACCCCAGGAGTCTTTCACTGAATGCAAATAAAATCGAGGCCAGAGGGTGACAAGGCTAGGGTGACAGGCCTTGTCACAGCACTCCTTCCAAGGTGCCAATCAAGTGGAGGGCTAATTATGGCGGGAAGGCACCTGGGAGGTGAGCTACTTGGGCCTCCGCTGATGTCTGTTCCACCAGGGAAGACGAGACTCGGTGGACTCCAGGAAGCTATTGGTCTCTATCCTGTTTCACTTTGCAAAGCTTTGCCTGAGCATAGGTTTTGGCTATAACAAATGTGAGATGCGCAATTCGAAGAAAGGGAACTTGAGTGTTTGCATTGTTTCCTGTAAGGCAAGCAGCTGAGGTTGAAAGCCGGCCCTTTCATTACCTTCCTGGGGGACAGACTCCATAGAGACAGGAAGCATGAGGACAGGGCAGGTATCAGGGCAGGACGGAAGGCAATGTGGTGCCATGTTCTCAGTCACATCCTGCCCTGACTTTTATGTCTTGCTCTCTACTGACAGAACACCAGGCTTCCGGCTGAGCAGACATGAAAGGTCTTCATGTGAGGAAGAGCTCGTGACTTGTTTGTTTTGGGGACAGGGTGTCATGAAGCCCAGGCCACACTCACTACAGAGCTAAGGATGTCTCTGAACTCCATCCTCTGCCTCTGTCTCGCAAATGCTAGGTCACAGGTGTGTACCACCCACTGCACAAGCCTGGTACTCTGTAGGCAGGAGGATTATGGAATCCTTTGGAGTGGACACCAGGGATTGTATGTCTTGGAAATACTAATGCAGACAGTCTGCACTGGGGACCTCCGAGTCTGGAGGAGGAAGGGTAGGAATAGGTGTCCGGGGCTGACTGTCGAGGAAGCGTGCCTAGTAAGGAAAGCATCAGAAGGTCTCTGAGCCTGGGTCCTACCCTGTTGAGCTTCAGGCGCCAACCCCTGCAACTAGAGTTCTTGCACTCCAGTGTTCACAGATTACCTTGTAGACTTCCTAACGTGCAAACTCCTAGACCTAGGCCCCGGGTTCTACACCTGACACTCCAGCACAGGGACAGCAAATACATATGCACAATTATTGTGATAAAAGATTGTTTAAGAGCTTTGGCAGGTGATTGAGGGACTCTGAGGAAGTCTGGGCTCCCATCTGCTGCCCTGGAACGTTCTAGAGCTGCCACCTAGTGTCCAGTCTTTGGTAGTTATTGCTGTCTATTGCTCAATTTCCACGTCTATAAACTAGAGGAAGAAAAGTACTTCCTTATAGAACTGTGTGGATTAAAAGAAACTAAGATACACAGAGATCATGTTTATGGTCTGCATAATCATGCTACAGTGCTAGATAGCTGTATTGCCATTGAACATATGCGAAAAGTTGGTGACCTTCGGTGCACAAAGTCACCTGAGGCAGAGGCACAAGTCCTTCAGACTGAGGGGTGACTCCCAGCAAGCACCAGGTTGGAACAAGAGGGTGACAGCTAAACCTATAAGCTTCCTCTCCTGACCTTTGCCATTTAAAAACACATACTGAATACAGAGCCACCAGATGCTGAGAAGGGGAAAGCCCCTATAATTTTTTTGTTGTTGTTTTTGTTTTGTCTCTTTAAATGTAGCCATTTCTTGCCTTTTTGTTTTTAGTTTTTTGAGACAGGGTTTCCCTGTACCTTTGGAGCCTGTCCTAGAATTAGCTCTTTAGACCAGGTTGTCCTCAAATTTAGAGATCCGCCTGTTTCTACCTCCCTAGTGCTAACGTGAGCCACCACTGCCCAGCTTCATTTTTTGCCTTTTGCTAAGACATTTTGTTGTGGAAAATGGGGTTTTAGGGACTGTGACTAATCTGTTTTTAGTAGAAAGGTTTGTGTCAATCTTTCTGAGAGGTGGGTTATATCTTTTTTTTTTTTTTTTTTTTTTT
>NW_004949097.1:9158783-9168569 GCF_000317375.1 Microtus ochrogaster | reverse complement strand
GGTTTTGGAGCCTGTCCTGGATAGCTCTCTAGACCAGGCTGGTCTCGAACTCACAGAGATCCGCCTGCCTCTGCCTCCCGAGTGCTGGGATCTTTACTATAGCTATAAATACCAGGGAAATCAAATTTCTCCAGGTCCTTGCCTGTGGCTTGGGAATTTTCTTGTCTTTTTCAAGTGAAAGCCTATGTTTTGCAAGTTATTTTGTGTGGGGGCTGGAGGGGTCTGTCAATTCACTTCCTTTACTGGAGACTTGGTGGTTGCATGAGTTATAAAAGTGGAAGCTGGTTCCTGGCCATCCAGGCAATGTCAGGAGTGGGTTCCCTCTGGTGGCATTGGGCTTGTTATACCTCAAGTTGGTTGGCCACTCCTACAAGTTCTATGTCACCATTACCTCAGTATATTTAGCAGGTTAGACAGATTGTAGGCTGAAAATTTTCCCACCCGGTTAGTGTCCCAATCGCACTGCTGGAACCTTTCTGTGGTTATAGAAGATGGCTGGTTCAGGCTCTATATCCCCCATCACTAGAAGTCTCTGAGAGTAACTAGGGTTACTCTCGTAGATTCTTGTTGGGTTGCCTGTCCAGCCTTGATAAAAGGGTTTGTGCCTAGTCTTGTTGTAACTGTTATGCTATGTTCAGTTGATATCCCTGGGACATGTGTTCTTTTTCTTTTCCTTCTTTTAAAGGGAAAGGGAGCAGTGGATCTAAGCGAGAGGAGAGGCGAGAGGGGATCAGGAAGAGTGGTGGGAGGAGCAACTGCAGCTGGGATATAATGTATGAGAGGAATCAAAAAATTTATGAACTTTTATTTTTTTAAATTTTCAAATGAATGAAACACTACACACTAAATTTAACCAGAAAAAAAGAGTGGAATCTGGGGACGCTCTGAAGTGGTCACTCTTAAAGCTGGTCCCTGTTCTTCCTCCGGGGCTTCTTCCCAAAGTTCTGGTTGTCTCCCGTGGTGTTCCCAGTGAGTCTTGTCCCTTTATGTCTTCTTTGCTGTTCACTAGATTCTCCTGAGCTGAGGGGAGGAGAGGGTCTTCACCTTGGAGTAGTCTCATTAGGGAGGAGAAAGTCAGGGATCCCAATGGCTATCTTACTGCTCTGCCTATGGACATGTAGATTCCCAGGTCCTGTAAGAGCCCGCTGGCACCCTTGCTGTGAGCACCCCCAGATCACACTCTAGTCCACACTCAGCCTTCCTTACCAGACACTACTAAAGTGCCTCATCCGTGGCATCTGGTTGCAACTGCTTTGGCAAGTTTGAGGCTCTCAGGGTGACCCCGCGTTGTCCTGTTCAGACAAGCTCCAGAAGTCTTGCTTCCATTGTCTAACATTTGTCTGTTGGGAGAGGAGGAGCAAGCTCTTGTCTGCACAGATGAGCACACTGCATCTTCAGGCAGTGGAAACCTAAGTACCAGTTTCTATAGTGAAGCTGCACTCTCGCCCCATAGAGTCTGGAACAAGGACCCTAGTGTACTTTATTTTCTCACACACTAACTACCTCCAGTGGGAGGATGTGTCTGAGGAATGAGCAGTTTATGCTGATATGGACTGAACGTGACAACAGACTAAATAAGGGCACTGTTGAAAATAACATAAAGCCTTGACTATTCAGGACCACCCACAGTCATCAGAAGCTGTCGTGGCCAGTGTTTGAACTGAAGTTGTTTTTTCTGTGGTTAACATGGAATACCTAGAAGATTCTGCAAAAGATAACATCAAATGCTCGAACAAGGGACCTAGAAAAAACTGACGGGTGTGGACCTGGCAGCATCAGACTCGAAACCTGCTGTCTGAATAGGCACAGAGGAGAAACTGAGGCATGCTATCTTGACTTACCTTGTTTGAGTCAAGGTTTCACTATGGCACTGAACTCCCAGGGGCTGGAGGGTTTGGCATGTGCTACCACACCACCTAGACTGTCACCTAGCAGGGAGTCAGCGACTTCACAGATACAGTCCAAAGCTCTGGCTTACTGCAGGAACAGCCTGTGACTGAACCAGAACCCACCACACAGGCTAGGAAGTCAAGGTCAAGGAAATGATGATGAAGGTGCCTGTCTCTTCCTTTAACTCATGCCTGCCTTCTAGGGACAGACTCAGAACTGCTGCCTACATGCAGTGAGCATGAAGGGCCTACTTCTAGTCAGTACTAATAGGAGTTTCTTTTTAATGGAGGCAAGAGTTGCAAATGTTCCGTAAGCAACATTTCCTATTTATTAAGTGTCTACATTTGACTCATTCTTGAAATTCAATAGGGACAATCCGGGTTGGCCACAGGGTCACAGTGAAAACTGAGATTAGCATATGAAGGTAGCATTACTTCAGCCATGGCTGCCAATGGTTCGTTCTACCTTCTCTAAATCAATACATGACAGGCAAAAAGACAAGAAGGTATTTAGATGTCTGCATTTATGTGTGTGTGTGTTCTCTGTGCATGGATACACAAAGTACAGTCCTCATGAATCACTTGCTTCTGAGCTTGCATAACTAGTACGTAAAGAAAATGCCTAGGAAGTGTCTTCTAAGAACAAAAACTTCATTGAGTTTGTGAACTTTATTAATTAACATGGGGTGTGAATTGCCAGACACACTGCTTTAAAATAAATAAAACCTCAGCATCATTAAAACCACACAAACACAGTTTGACAGGATACAACACAAAGTTGATTGTTTATGCTGTCTGACTTGCACTTTCTAAGAGTCTGCGGAACACTAGATCAATCCCTCAGTAATCAATCACCTTGCACCAGAGGAAAGCAGACATGATTATCTTGTGGGTCCTGGAACAATGATTTGAGAAAAGTCTTTGAAAAGAGTCAGGTAACTCACACATCAGATCACACGTCTGTGAATTACACCATGGGATGTGATCAAAGCCAAAGCAAAGTGGCTGAAGGAGCCTACATCCCTGCTTCCCCACACGACACGGATCTCTACTTTTGGCATGAGTTATTAACCTTCTCTATCATGAGGAAAATGTGCTCGGCGAACTCCCGGATGGCTCCCCGGCCACCGCCGCATTTGCATATGTACCCCACAGCCTTCTGGGCCCCGGAGCAGGCGTCAGCAGGAACGGCGCTGAGACCTGCTCTCTTCAGGCATTCTTCATCAGACACTTCATTGCCTGCAAGTGAGATGAACATCATTCATGTATGAAAGAGACACAGAATGTTCTAGCTAAATGATGCAAACGACAAATGTCAACCCATAGATGACAGGGACACCAACAATCCAACAGAACAAAACAACACCTGTAGGCACAAGTGAGAACAGGGCTTTCCTTGAGCAATTCAGAACAAGTTCTTACCAGCTATGGAGGGAGAGTGGAGTATATATTCCCTTTACCCAGTGTGTATTATAATTATCAGAAATTACACTTTTATTATGAGAGTTGTTGAGATGTAAGCTTGAGCCTGCAATCCCGCTGCCATCCCATGCTGAGGTCACAGGCACACTCCAACATGCCTGTTACAGCACTAATACTGTCAAGAAATCTAACAAGATTATTTTTAATTTTATGTGTAGCAATGTTTTGCCAGCATGTATGTCTGTACACCACACTCACGCAGGTCCTGTGGATGCCCGAAGAGGGCGCTGAATCTCTGGAACTGGACTTATCATTGAGAACTAAACCTGGGTCCTCAGAGAGAAGAGCCTGCACTCCTAACCTCTGAGCCATCTCTCTAGCCCTGGCATGTGTTTCTATGCACCCATTCCAAACACTGCTCATATTCTGAGGTAAGATTCAGGAAGTCTAGGGTTGCTGTTGTCTGGTATAAGCCATATATATCCACAATAGGAACATTTTCTTAAATGCAAACAAAGGACACCACCCGGCATGATTATCACTGCTCCTCTGTCTTCTGGAGTCTGCCTCTAGGCCTCTGCCTACATAGATGACACATTTCCCACACAATGTGAAGCCTTCTGTTTATCTTTGGGTCTTTTTCTAATGTTTGTTTAATTTGTTGAATATGTAAAGTCAGTCATATGAGAGCTCCCTTGAGGCCTCACAGAGAATGGACACAGCAGGGATCCTATGTATTGCATGGCTGCTGCTTCCTACAACAAACTACATTTTTCTCTATATTTGGTTCCAAAGCTATTCCAGCATCTCAAGACCACAGGCTCAGGCAACTGTGAGGCTGGTGTGGTCTGCCCGTATGTACTTCATGCATGATCTGTAGTTAGTGTGCACCTTAGCAACTAGTCTGTCTGAATACTTACCATGCTGACATCATGGGGTGGCCAGTTCTGCACACACAATGTTTATGGTTCCTTGCCTGCACTGTGGGGACCCGCTCTGCACATCTGCTTAATAGTAACCTGAAAAGTCTCAGACATATCTGAACATGCCGATAAACACAGATGTCAGCACAGTGGTTAGCATCCACTGTGTGCAGGAGCTGCAGTCTTCGGCAATTTAGGCAGATTCTTTATCTCCCCATCATTGGCACATTACCCCAATTTCTGTCTTAAAACTGGAACTTGTGAAAAACAAACAGTAAAAATTGTTCTGGTGTACTAGAAACTCCAGGTGCTCTGCTTCAGTTGCATGAATCTCTGTAGCAGCTCTAAGGCACCGTGTACTCCCGACACCTCCAGTTCACTGATGGAGTACAGCAAGACTCCACGGTGTGTGCTGGGAAAACCCACACTGTCATGGTAGCCTTCAGAATAGCTGCTTGCTTATTTATTTATTTGTTTATTTATTTATTTGTGTGTGGGGGGAGTAAGCATGTGCTGACCCTAACCTTGTAGAAATTAAAAGGGTAGGGCATTTTTCAAAGGTCAGCTCTCTCCTTCTTCCACGGATATCCTGGGATGGAACTCTGGTCACCTGATTTGGCAGTGATTGCCATTTCCCACTGGCCCAGACTATTCTAATACTCAGCTCTGCAGTTTAATGGACATCCATTTCCCTACAGTCATTTGGGGACTTTTCCTTCTGGTTATTCTGACAGGATAAGCAGATCTGCAAATGACCCACCGAGATAGGCCACTTCTTTCCAGCACAGGCCCATCTCCTTCCTCCACTCATCCACGATGGCCAACTTGTCTGACACACTGACTTCCATTTTGCAGTCCAACTTTAAGGCAGAGAGTGTCTGCTTGGAGCAGGCCCTTTCTGAGATGAATCTCACCTGGAAAGGAAGAGGTTCGAAGGAGGAAATCAGATAGGCCGGATAAGAAATCAAGCCGAGAAGACTCGAGTCACAGATGAGTGGGCCTCTGACTTTCTGAAGGGCCAGTTAGGAAAATCACAGCAAACAAAGCATGCTTGACTTCTACGGCCCACTAAGGTGACACACAGCTGCTCAGAAGGAACACCCACCTCATGCTGTAGAGCATCATCTAGCGAAGATTTCTAGTGAACTGTAATTATTTAACTTTCTCCTTCCAGAACTGTGGATTGAATCCAAGGTATTGTGCAAGCATGCGAGGCAATGTTTTATCACTGAGTTACAGCTTCAGTAACTCTTCGTGTTTTATCCTGAGACAAGGTCTTGCTGAGTTACATAGTCAGTTCCTCAATTCATGATTTTTTTGTTTCTGGTTTTGTTGTTGTTGTTGTTTGTTTGTTTGTTTGTCTCAGCTTCCCAGTCCCTGGGTTTCAGGTCTGTGTCAGCAGGCCTGGCTTAATCTTTGTTTTAAGAAATTCAACTATACATTAAATGATTCTGAATGAACAATTTCATTCTCGTGCACAGGCCGGGGTTAGAAAGTCTACAAGGTGTCTGCCCTGTCTAGTTGTCAACACAAATTAAGGAAATATATCTCATTCCAAGGTTCTAAGGAAAATGAAGAGGTGTGTTTAGAGTATGATTAGATAGATTTTAACGAACTGGAAAATTCCCTTCATCTTTCCAGTGTCAGAGTTCTTTAAGCATACATCAAGCAGTACTTTGAAGACTTTATGTAATTAGCAAAACCTTAAATCTCTTAATTACTGGGATGTTTCTGACCTTGAATCACATCGAGTACATACTGCTACATCCAGGGATCGCATACCTCAATGCCATTCTTCTTCAATAAACTTATGCCAATAGCATCTTTTACATCATAAGATATTATTTCTTTTTGGTCTCCTGATACATAAATGTGGCCATTGGTGAGACATCCATCAATATTGCAAACCAAAAGTTTTATCTCCTTCAGTTTCTCTTTTCCAAAATAGCCAAATCTAAAAGAAACCAAGACAGACCTCTGAGTACAAACGCGCACCCCTCACGCTGGCCAAGGAGCGACAGCAGCATCTGGTCACTCAGACATCACTCTTCAGATTTGCTTCACTGTGTACTTCACGGACAGCGAGAGAACTCACTGCTCAGCCAAACCATGCAGTGCACCTCATAGCTTACAATATAAGTCATTACTTGTAAGTGTGGTTTATATGCACACTTCCCCATTCAAAGAAACCGAGTTCAAATACTATCTCAAACCAATGTCTTCAAGGCTGGTTAAACATACTGAAAACAGCTCTGTGTTCCAGCCCACAGCTACCACAGGCTCTTTTCCTTCTTTTACCTCAAAACTCTTTGCTCTGCAATCGGCCAGTCAATGTCCACGTCTATGTCCACACTATGCTCAGCTCGCATTTCATAATATGCCATTTTTCCACCCTAAAGACAATGGAGATGCTGTGAGTGTCCTGAGAGTCACTTATGTATATGCAGCGTAGATTTGGGGTGCATTATTGAGAAAACAGATAACCCAGTATCAGCAACACACCCGCCGTGATTATTCTGAAAACAAAGTTCAAACCAAACACGTGATTTTTCAGATTCTGTCTACCATGGCCGGTCCCTGTCCCCTTTAAAACAGACCTGTCTTAACTGAGATGGCAGACCCTCCCTCCAGCACTCTGACACAAGAGCTTTCTGAGGAGTCTGAGAGCAGCGGCTTCCTCTCCACAAATCTCACTCTCATCTAATAGCAACGTGTGATTTTCAGGTCTTTGGTCAGGGGTGGACACCTGCAACTACCGCCGCACAGACTGCCTCAGGTCCCGGGGTGCACGGCGCATGTCAAGGCTGAGGCAGTGTCTGGGCACAGGGCAAGAGCATGACTGTTCCTCTGACGCTGTATCAATGGGCAGCCAAGACACTTCCTCATTCCCGCTCCCCAGGCCTCTGACCCTAAAATAAGGGCCTAAATCTCAACAGGACTGTTTCTGTCTTGAATTACTTCATTTATAAAAATTTATTTCTATGTATATAGAATGTTTTGTTTGCATTTATGTCTGTGCACCACATGCATACAGTGCCCAAGGAGGCCAGCAGAAGGTGTTGAATCTGCTAGAGCTGGAATTACAGATGGTTATGAGCTGCCATGCAGGTGCGGGGAATTGAACCTTGCTCCTCTGGAAGAGCAGCCAGTGCTCCTAACTTGGGTCAGCTCCTCATTATTTTATTTCAGAGCTCTGTAAGGTACGGTAGTGTGACCACGTTTCTCAGCAGCTGTGCAGATTGCTGGGGCAACCAGAGTGTTGTCCACAGCCCACACACGGTAAGAGTGCTTGGCAGCTATAATGAAAGTGAACCAATTTTCCGGTCTGTGATCTAAGAAGGAGAGACACCAGTCCCCTCCTTTCAAAACAAAAACAGCGAGCACGCCCATGGGGCAATAGTCAAGGTGACACAGAAAGAGACATAGAATTTGGCCTTCCAGAAAACCAGGTCCATGCGCACTCAGAACCACTGAGCTGGTTGTTTTCTGATTTAAAGTAGTAGAAATGACTTAACCACACAGCCACAATCTAATTGTAACCTAATGTGGACCACAAACAACCTGCAAGGCTTAATGGGAACAGTAAGACGCTGTCAGCCCTCAGCCCTTACACGGCTGTTATCTCAGCATTCCACGGAACAGACTCTGCAGGTGTCCACTGTGAATTCTGAGGATGACCTTGGGGTAAAGCTGCTGGACCAGGACAGATAATAACCCCACCTTTCCTCTAGAGCTGGCACAGCCGCTTCTCTCCAGAACTCCCAGCACAACACAGAGGGTTGATGAGTTGTATAAAATGGATATACAAACCTGTAAGTAACCCATCTCTATCAAATGTCTTTTAGCAAAATAAAATGAGCCGTTCTCATATAATTCTCCATCCCAGTCTTGTCGACGAGGCCGTTTGGCTGGATTCAAGTTCAGGGGCTCAGTCACTTCACGAACTAAAAGCAAAAGCTACAGTAGTCTACATTACTTAGAATAGACACTGTTCACTCAGTAAAAGCACAAATAAAGACCCCCTCAGAATGCATACATCTGTATCTACATAAGCAAACGGTGCTACTTCTAAAGCAACAATTGCTAACATTCTAATAATTTGTATCTACTTGTAAATAGTTACTATCAGAAAAAGTAAGTCATGAAAGAATTCAGAGTAATTCAGGTTGAGGGTATTAACAGAAGTACTGTGGTGTTGGGGGCCTGCAGGCAGCCTTCAAACAGTTCCCAAAGGGGGTCTTGTCATAGAATATCATCCCGTACTTGACCTCTTTAGTCCATTCTCGGTATTCCAGCTGCAGAAATACAGTGTGCGTGCATTCATCCCCCATGGTCAGAAATACAGTGTGTGTGCATTCATCCCCCATGGTCAGAAATACAGTGTGTGAGTATTCAACTACCATGGTCAGAAAGTGTTTTCATAGCGCGATGGTGGAAACCTAAGGACTTTCCCATTCAATCACTGGCTGTAATCCAAACTGGCCTCAAACACTCAGCCGCTTATGACCTTAAGCTTCTGATGCTCCTGGTTGTACTTCCTGAGTGATGTAATGACATGACAGGCATGTGCCAACACGCCCAGTATTAGCAATGCTGATCTGAACTCAGGGCCTCGTGCATGCTAGGCCAATACTTTGCCAACTGACCTATACTCCTAGCCTATATCAAAGCTTTATTTATACCAGTGGAAATTTGTAAATGTTTTTATTTGGTTTTTAAAACATATGAACCACAAAAATAAATATTGATAATATAGATAATGAAAGCCCAGCAGTGTCAACATTAATCAGTACAATGGGTGGAACAGTGGAGCCTGGCTAGCAATATGGAGGTATCCTTCCCCCTCATTGCATTTCCCCAGATTCTGCATATGAAGATGTGTTTGGGGATACATGCATGTGTATGTATATTTGGCAGTATATACTATGTGCATATGTACATGTGCATGTTGCTGTCACTTCAGAATCCTTTACTTTGGCATGAGAATGCTCCCATGACTAACCTCTACCCACTTCCCTCCCTAACCATGTTCTGGACCATCCAACTGGTGTCTAACAAAGTAGGAAAATCCAGCAAATATGTTTGAATAGCCAGTGGCAACACTTTATAAGCGCCTGGAGATGCAGACGAGGGAGCTCTCCCCTTCAGTGACCTTGCAACAGAAATGTAGACAGGCAGCTAAAAGTCCAGGAGACTCAACATGATGGGGCAGAACAAACCCTTCTCCCGGGAGACACTTTATGGACTATAAGGGCAGGTGAGCAAGCTCACACTGGGCACAAGCAGAGGGAGTCTGCTGTGTGAAGACCTGAGGGAAGGTTCAGATTCATGGATGTGTACAGACTGTAAGGTACGGGGAACACACCTGTATCCCAATTCTTCCCATTGCATGTCCTACATGGGGTGGGGGCAGATGGGCGGACTAGAGACTGGGCAAGAATTTCATAGCAGCAGAGGGCTGTCATCTCCTTCCTACAGCCCTGTGTGATGGTGTCTCCTGTCCTACAGCCCTGTGTGATGGCGTCTCCTGTCCTACAGCCCTGTGTGATGGC
>NW_004949097.1:9144057-9158553 GCF_000317375.1 Microtus ochrogaster | reverse complement strand
TGTATGATGGTGTCTCCTGTCCTACAGCCAGCCCTGTGTGATGGCGTCTCCTGTCCTACAGCCAGCCCTGTGTGATGGCGTCTCCTGTCCTACAGCCAGCCCTGTGTAATGGCATCTCCTGTCCTACAGCCCTGTGTGATGTGGTGTCTCCTACACTGTCTACAGTGGTTGACTGGGGGGCAATTGAAGCTACAAGACCTTCCCATAATTAGCACCATACTGAGCAGTGGACTGGGATTCCAGAGTGAGTCTAGTACAACTTCTCTCTGGACCACCATTATCAGCCCCTTATCTCTGTGTCTCAGCGATGGAGGTAAGTCCTTCCTGAAGGAAAATGTGGGTTCCAGTGTCTGTGGCAGGTGCACACCATACCATGAGATGCCCAGAGAAGCAGAAACAGGAAGGTCACATTCAAGAGGACAAGCAGTAGGAGAAATGACTCAGCGAAAAGAGCAAAAATGCTGAAATTTGCACCAAGAACTTTCTAGTAACTGCCATATGTATACTAAAGACGTAAAAGAAAGATCTTGAAAATGCATAAGCATGGAAATTTCAACAGGGAAAGGAATTCCCCAAAACAAACTCAAATATGCAGACGAGAAATACAACAACAACAACAACCCTGAAGTAATTCAATGATTAAAACTGGCTGAAGGGAGTTAACACCCTCAGGCCACCGGGGATTGCTCAAAAGCAGGCAGAGAAGTAGGGAGAGCAGAGCAGACTGGGAAACACAAACCGGAAACTACTCAAAACTAACAGAATGGATTCCAGACAGAGACAAAGAAAACACTATAGAGCAAAGCAAGGCCAGTGTCTGGGACAGTTTCACTGCTGCTGGCAGTTTTCAGCCTACTGTGGGGGAACTAAGAAAACACTGCCACACAATGGGGGGAGAGAAGACAGGGACTTTATGCGCAGCCCGAGGAAGACGACGTGCTACACTTGCAGAAACAACCGTAGGATGGTGGCTGCAGTGCGGAGAAGAAAGTGCGGAAGACAGAAGACAGCATCTCCATGACAAGTGCAGTGTGTACTTTTCCTTCTATTGGGTGTGTGCACAGGGCTACGATGGTCACACATGTAAGAGCACATGTGTGTGCATGTGGGGGGTGGTGCATAGGACTGCAGGCCCACCCAACATTTGCCTTAGGCATTTTCCTACAGTTCTCTGCACTTCATGTTGTACAGCTGGGTTTGTCAATCAAACCCAGAGATGGCAGACTGACGATGCTAGCCAGCCAACTTTCCCAGGAATCCCCGTCTCTCTTTACAGGAGGCTGCCACACCCACCCATCTTTACACAGGTTTTGGGGATCAGAATGCTGGGCCTCATATGCTGTGGCAAATGCTTTACTAGTCAAGTCATCTCCCCATACCCATGCGATAGGTAAGAGACATTTCAGTTTGGCATGGTTAACACCTGCAGCTTGAGCGGTGCTAGGACCACCATGGTGAAGTGCATATCTACTCTAACAAGGACAGAAAGTGTCACAGAAAATGTGACTTACTGATTATACAACTGACACGGTTAGCAGCTATGATTTTATAAACACGAAACATAACAGAGCCCATGAATTACCAGACTGGTTTAGACACCATCCACCTGCAGCATTCTGCTTCCTGGGGGCTCCGGAGTCATGGTACATGAAAAGATGAAACAGCAGTGCCCAGCACTAACTCTGGCTTATGTGAGGCGCTTGCTCAAGCAATCCCCACTTCCTTAAGGTGGATGACAATTGCTCCTGGGTCTGTCATCTCTTTAACCTAAAATACTGAGCTTACTCAACGGACTCTCACAGCACATCACCCTCAACACTCTGACGTCAGGATTATCCATGCTGCACGAATTTAGTATGGAGGGTTGGTGTGGCTTGGTGTTCATCTGACAGGCCAAGAACCAACACAAAAGGAGCTGATCTAAAACCTGACAAGTCTGCTTTGCCACTAACAGAAACAACCAGGATGTCTAAAGAGGCGGGGGCTGAGTTAGTCTGGTGTTTACCATGTTGCTTTATAACAATGTCTAGACTGGACTAACTGCCACTGCCTCTGCGGCTGTGCACCGAGCACTCTCACTGCTCCTTCGCTCTCCTTACTGCTAATGGTGCTACATCACAAACCAGAACAAAGCCTGACTTTCAGTACAGTGAGCCCAGTTACCTCCTTTCTGAATTTCACTCCACCGAAACTGATGGCGCCTCACAACGGAGAAGACAGAGTCATAGCCTTCTTCTCGGATCATCTCTGCAACTTTCTGAAGGTCCGTGGGATGTAAACATGGAGACGTGGCTTGGATATTCCCCACAATGTCAACCTCTGGAGAAAAACAAAGACAAGCTGTTGCACCCACTCAGTCCCGGTCATCATGCGATACTGAGATCTTAAATGAGATGTTAACCCACATCTTGTGTAATGGTAAACATGGCTACAGATCACATACAATGTAAATCTAGTAGTCAGACTCACCATTGTGATAATTAAGGAATTCTACGATGGCGTCTAGTGAGGTAGAGCTGTCTTTGGACGTTTCAGAACTTCTTCGATGAACCTGTGCCCCAAACTGTTTGGCCACATTTTCAATTTCATCGTGGTCTGTTGAGACCCACACACTGTTTGGACAGTAAAAAGAAAGTTAAATATCCAAGTCACCAGAAGAGACTACCAACAGTAAGACAGAGCTCTGCATTAATGCCCACAACCTGGTGCTGGAAAAGCTTTTTTTTTTTTTGTGCAATTACAGCAATATTAATCTAGACGTCATGGTCCGTGCATGGACCCTCAAGGCTCAGGAGCAGAGTGGGGGTGGAGGTGATGTTTCCAATATTCACATCAGCCCAAGTCACATAGGAAGACCCTGTTTCAAAAACCCACCAACAAAATAAAAAAAAATAAAGATACAAAACAATGCCAAAATAAATGCAATACACCGTCATTTAGAGAGCTCCAGATTATAATTCTATGAACTAGGAAAAAGTGAACTCAGTGTTTTGAAGATGGCCACAGAATAAACAAGATAGCACCAGAAGTCAAATCTAAGGTGAGCTGAAGGTGATTCTACTTTATAGTGCCAATTTAAACACAAACTATCTTCCATACAAGACTAATACATGTGTAGAAATAAACGTGACAGCTTAACTGTGATAGTTTTAAGCTTAGAAGAGAGTAGTATCCAGATGTGCGTGCACAGTGATCAGAAAATCCAACTTCATTTTTAAGACAGTGAGCAGTGGACACCCGAGCAATAACCACTGATGATCTAGACCATGACTGTCTGGGTGGGGAATGTCTACCTGCAGTCACCACAGCACAGCTGCCTGTTTGATTCTGTAAGACCAAGACAGAAAGCAAAGTGCTTCTCTGTAGGGCAAACTCTACTCAAGTCCTGTTTCCGAGCCTTCACAAACTCCCACTCCTAAAAATAGAAGACGTAAATATTACTCGAGTCACAGTGCTTTAATAATGATTGCACGTAGATTTTTCAAGATTTGCAGTCTGTCATGTGCATTTAGTCTTTTCTTTCCTTCCCATTCATTGAGCATTAAGCAAGAGAAAAAGAGTATCCATGCCATATGTCCAAGGTCACCTAAGAAAGTAAGGAAAAATTCCCAACCTCTGGATTTCATTTATTAAGTCCAAACATTCCCTTCAGCAGTTGTAGAAAGTGGATTTAAGGGCTGGGAGATGGTTCTGTAAGAGATTGGGTTTGCTATACAAACATAAGGACTTGAGTTCAAATCAATAGCCCGTATGTTAAAACAGAGCCAGGTGTGGTTGCAAGGTGAAGAACAGAAAGAAGAGGGTGGCAATTGATGATCGCCAGGCTAGCTTCAACTCAGTGAGAGACCCTGTCTCATGGAATAAGAGAATGATACCACAGGACTCTCCTCTGGCTTCTGTGCACTGCCTTCCATGCACATAAATCCCCCCCCCCCATACACACCATAAAGGCACACAACTGAGGATTTAAACAAAAGGAGAAGTGTTGTGAGATATTTGATTACACTGTGTAAAGATATGTCACTGTGATTGGCTTAATAATCTCTATGTAATTATTTGGGAGCTGGCTTGTGGGAGAGAAAAAGACACATTCATTACACATGGTGCCCAATGTGGGTCTCCAGATGAAGTGTTATCTATTATTCTTTATCAATAAAAACTCAGGCATCAGATATTGGGTTAAGAACCTGACTGATCAGAAAAGCAGGAACGAAGCAACCAATAACCTCCTCTCTCCTTCCTTAATCCAAAAAAGGGCTGAGACTCTAAGTTCCAATCCTACTACTTTCTGTGTCTCTCTATCTGTCCTTAGTTCTCCAAAATCTCTATGGTTAATTTTGGTCAGCTAGTAGCTTGCACTGTCCTCTGATTCAAAGTAAACTGTATAGTCAGTCTTGGGGGGTGTCAAAATGTCATCAAAATATTTCACAAATGGTTGAGGGTATAGGGCCAGAAGGACAGAGAGGAAAATTAAGGCCACATGTGGCTAGTATAGCAATGAATTTATGGGGACATGATTTGTTACAGCAATGAAAAACACAGATTAACATTCCTCCAATCTCAGGAGTAAACCATAAAAGAAGTTATTATCAAGAACAGCCAGATTGTTCAGGTTGTACATAAGCAGAGAACAATAATAGTTGGTCTTTAAAAGGTAGCAACAGTCCTACCTTTAAAATGGTTAACTGATAAACCTGTCTGGGAGAACTCTCAATATGTAGAAAGAGTTTTTTTTAAATATTGAAACTGCTGAACTTTTTCCAGATGATTCAGAATCAGCTTTGTTATTCATTCAATTACAAGAAATAATCAGAAACAGAAATGATCTCTTGTATATATAGCACATATCAGATCTCATACTGGTCTAGAGGGACCTCTAGCACAAAGTAATGTTTAAATTGATCAGTTATTGGTAGGAAATATGCAAACACCATATTAACAGCAAAGGTTTGAAGAAAAGTTTCTCTATCATGTAGCAAGAAGGCAAAGAAACGTTAAGGGAATGTCTTACTTGTTCTCTGTGTAACCAAACTCCACTACCTGCAGGAAGTAACTCAAAGGTTACTCAAAAAAAAAAAAATAAAATTTTACAAATAAATGAATTTCATTTTGCAGAGATTAGAAAATGAAAATATATACACCATACCATAGATGCATATTCAGTATTTCAATGGGCAGCTGATTTGAGTTCTGAAAAGGCTGATTCTGTAATTATACACTTATTAGAAGTTTATGGCCATCACGGGGATACCTGTACAAATTAAGACTGACAATACTCCAGCATATGTCTCTAGTAAAATGAAGGATTTTTGCATATTATAACATAAAGCATATTACAGGTATACCACACAATTCCACAGAGCAAGCAGTTATAGAAAGATCTAATCAAACTCTAAAAGATATTCTTAATAAAAGGAAAGGGGCAATAAATACCCCAAGAGATAGACTGAACAATGCTTTATCAACTTTAAATTTTTAAAATGCTAATGAGAAAGGAATGACAGCTGTGAAGAGAAATTGAATAGTACGAAAAATCCTGCTGAATTAAATCAGTCTGTATACTTTAAAGATGTGTTGACCTCAGAATGGAAACCAGAATATGTGTTACACTGCAGAAGAGATTTTGCTTTTGTTTCCACAGAAGAAAAGCTATGGATACCATCAAAATTGAAAGGATTAGATTTGAACAGAAGAGACCTCCTGATTAGAAGAGATAATAGTTCATCAAATAGCATGACCATTCAGTCTAAACTAACTTATAAGACTAACAAATGCCTTTCATTTGATCTGATATAAGCTGCCAAAAGGAGATTCCCCAAAGTTAGGGTTAGGTAGGGTTTTGTTTTTGTTTTTCTAAGAGAATAAAGACATCCAAGTAAGGAATCTGAATACCACTGGAAAAATGAAATATCTGGAAAAAAAAAGCATGAATCATCCAGAGAAAATGTCCCAAAGAAAACAGTAAATGGCCTAATGATGCAGCACATCTCCATTAGAATAAAGTTTTATAAATCTTCCCAAATATTTATCTCTGCTCTTCTCTTTAGACATAAAAGGCGAATAGTCCTTTTGTAGTCCCTGTTCAATTAAAATTTAAAGCTAGCTTTGGGGTTGGGAATGTGGTTCTCCCCCTCTTTTAACCCAAGCATGTTTGTTAAAGGAAAGTCCAAAATATCTTGTCTCATGTCAGAGAAGCCACCTGGTATGGGACAGAAGAAAAATCCCAATTAAGGAACTATTCTACTGCCACTAATCTTACAATCCTTTGGTTTTACTTTGACTAAAAATTACCTTAAGGTATAAATATTATCTCAAATTTTATAAGATATATATATGTATATAGATATACATTTAAATTTTCTGTCAAGATATTAATGATCATATAGAGTACTAACTAATTCTAGAAAAAGGCTTCATCTAGCTTCCTGTTTATGATTTAGGGTTTGAGTCTAAATCAGGTAACTAGGAATTAAGTTTGTATACTCCTAATGTACTTAACAAATTGTGGTTCTTTAACCTGAGATCTGCATATGACATTTAAAATGTTTAATTTTTCTGCAATGGGCCATCACCATTCCTAACAATGACCTCTGAAGTCTCCACAAGGATGACTCAACCTGGACTGTGGTAACGCCACTAAGCTGGCAAACACCACCCAAAGATCAGCTTTGGACTGCAAACTGCTCAGGATTATTTCAAGATAACTAGCCAAGATGGTCCAGCCTCAAAGACTGCTCAAGCCAGGACTTCAGATAAGCCCTGCTGCACTTTCCCATCACACAGAGACTGAACAACAGATAGCACTCTCAGGACTTGACCATTATCTCAATTTTCTCAGGGTCTCCTAAAGATGCAGTCACCTTCAGACAACAGAAACCAGTCCAGAAAACATGACACCCACATTCCCAAGAGGTGGGATGGATGTGTTTTGGTTGTTTGGTAGATTATGGATGTTTACTATTCTTTAGGTGGGTTGACTTAAGTTGTTAACGGTCATAGTCAAGGAGGAAACTAAGCAAAGAAGATTAGATTCAGGGATCTCATTCTGAAAAGAAAAGGAGGATATAGGAATATAGGATAAAAGGTAGAATATAGGATCCACTTTAAAACCAAAAAAAAGGTAACTATTAGTCTTAAGTTTTTTACACTGGTATAAATTTTTGCATATTGATACAAATGTAAGGTTATTCTGTTATACTGTATATATATATTTCTATTCTCATTTAAAGTATTTTTGTATATTGATACAAATTTAAGGTTATTTTTGTTAAAACACACTATACATATGTTTATACTATTGTTTAAGGTATTGTATCTGTACAACTCAATTAACAATGTAATGTAAATTTCTAGTCCTTGAAAGTTATTATTAAAAATTATTTAGGATAATAAAGAAATGCAGGTTAGTTTTCAGTTACTTATAACAATCAAATTTGTAGTCATGTTAGGTATGTTTTCAAGGTCTGAGATGTATTTTAGATGGATAGGTGGTCCTCAAACACTTCAGAGACCTACAGAATATGGTAATATTTAAGATGTTTTAATAACATAAGGCTTTTCATGACTATGAGACACATTTATCCCTGGCATCACCAGTGTACTTCAGAGAAAATGATGGGAATTGAAGAAACTCTATATGGAATTTATTTTCTTTGTGGCAAAGATTAGCACTGAGCAAAAACTGCCCTTGCTTCAACTGCTGACAATATGCTGTCCAAACTTGACAAGCTGAATTTTGCCACGATAAGGTAGGACAGTCCTTCAAAATTCTTGCTTCACAAAAAAAGTCTGTCAAAAACTATAGGCTTGTAGGCTGATGATGGATGCCCCAATGTGACACAAGAATCTTGGGTGACTGGCTAGGCAGAAGACTCTGTAGTTTCTACAGCTTTAGAAGTTGTTTGTTCTGAATTTCCCCTTTACTTAGGTAATATTATATCTTTCTTGGGTCTTTGATGGGGTTGAAGGCTAAATGATTATAGTTTTACAGTTTTCCTTGTTATCAATTTTTTAAAAAAAAATTACAAAAGAAAGATGTAAAGTTTAAAAGGCTGAGAAACATAAAAGCTTAAGTTGTTTATCTAAGAAAATGTTTTGAGGTTTAAAAATATAGTTTTAGAGTGGTAATACAAGTTATGATAAAGTGGTTTAGGTATAAAACTTTGGACTCATCAAGAAAAGAGAGATAATAGAGTATTTTCTCTGAAATAGCCAAATACAAATGACCTGGATATGCAAATGAAATTCTTACCTGAAATTTGTTCTTATTGTATTTAGTTTCACTATGACAGAGTTAACCCTACCTTTTTTACTTAGACAAAAAGGAGGAAATACTGAAAGATATTTGCTTACACTGTGTAAAGATATGTCAATATGACTGGTTTAATGAAAGGTTAAACAGTCAACAGGTAGGCAGGAAATATTGGCAGACTTCTGAACAGAGAGCTCTGTGAAAAAGTAAGGGGGAGTTGCCAGCTGGATATAGAGGAAGCTGGACATGCAGGAGGAGAAATAAAAGTCACAAACTATGTGGCAGTGCATAGATTGATAGAAATGGATTAATTTAAGTTATAAGAGCTAGTTAAAAACAAGCCAAAGCTAAGGCCGAATTTTCATAGTTAATAAGAAATCTTGTCATTGTTTGGGAGCTAGCTGGTGGGACAGAGAAAGATTTGCTACAGATAAAGTCAGTAAGCCCCCATTTCTTTTTCTCAAAAGAAGCCTGGTAACCAACTTGGCTACAGGCTAGTGGTCATGTCTTTGGCACTTACTCATGGTAGTTGATGCAAAGGAAAGGCACTCATGATTTTATTCTGCACTGTAAATAGTTTGGTAACAGATTATTTATTTACTTATTTAATTATTATTTTTGGCAACAGTATATAACCAAGTGAAACACCAATGAAGGAACTGCAATGGACTTTGAAAATGAAGGTGGAGGGGATGAACCAAATGAAAGCACACATCTCCTGGCATTTAGTTTACAGCTGAAGAACAACTGAGTGATGACTCATTCAACTTGGAGGTTTTAGAGATCTTTTTTTAAATGTTTGCAAGATAAATTAAAAACAAAAATGATGAATCTGTCAGCTTGTCTCCCTTTTATCTTTCTCTCATCCCTTTTTTCTTGAAATGTGTTTCTTGATCTGTTGTCCCAGGCACCACACTGGACCCTGGGGTATGACAGCTAATGCAGGGCAGTCTCTTTTCTCAAACTCTTGGCCTTTCATTAGAGACGGGCCCATGCAATGCTGTAATTCCTGTTAAACCGTCAGAGAGGCATGAGAACCAACTAAGTAAGAATGCTCCTTCTAATGCCTTTCCTTCCCCCACACCCTTTACAGTCCTTGTTGACTACCATGCACTCGACTGTGTTTGAGGAATGAATGGAAGGTGGGTGGTTTCAGGGCAGCGGCAGCTCCAGCACAATGGCGGTGATGACTGCACGTACGCCTATGGCTAAAGGCATTAAATATAAGTCACTGCCACAGAAAGAAGAGGGAAACTGCTAGTTTCTCAAAGCACTGAAACAGAAGAGGTAATAAAGGACTGCACACTGGCTCAAAGCTTTGTGCATGTCATGTGTGACAGCAGCACTGGGGACAGGAACACAGCACATACAACACACTTAACACAATGGTCCTCTCTACTAAAGGGACCAGGCGGACAGATCTCTCTTTGGTTGAGGGGTATCAGGGAAATGGGCAAAAGTTAAAGATGAACAAGAATGACCAGACAGGCCAAACACAACTCTGGGAGAGAAAATGTCAAGGTCCAAGGGAACGGCTTTAGCCTGGTAGGAGTCACACTCTACCTCACTCCACACACAGAGCATCAGCCATGGTGCCTGTGCAGTTATTTTCAACCACAGAGGGTCATTTCAGGGGCAATAACAGAGCCCAGGGCCCTCATAAATCTTAAGTCCTCAGGCTTACAAGTGAAACAAAAATGTATGTTGATTTTCACCGTGTTGTACAAGATTCAAAAGATCAACCTGCTATCAGCTTTGCTCATAACACCGCTCATGCTTGGTTGAAAAATCAAGACTCTTCCAAAGATGAGAGGAATGGTTCTCTAGTGAACACGCTCACCTGCCTTTGGGGGACTGCCAGCCATCTTAGCAGCAGAGTTTAGTAACCTGGAAAAGTTCTGTTAAATTCCATCATATACGTGCAGGCTGAGCCAAAGCAGGGCCTTGAACAAAATTCCCAGTCTCCTCTGGTCCTGAAAAACTCACAGAAGGCTGCTCTAAGTTTCTACCCACTCCTTTGCAAAGGAAGACACGTGAGAGCTGCAGGGAGGGGGATGCTCCAAAGCCCTCCAAGGGTCCCACAGAGCCAGTTCAATTCCAATCTATACATTTTAATTGAGGATCTAAGATACATGGGTCACCAGAATGAGCAGGGCAGTGTCTCCTCCTCACTGTTTATAATGTCCTACTGATGAATGGCCACATTTCTTCATGGACAGTGCACTGGCCACTTTTATTACACACAGACTCAGAACTGAGACTTTACAGCAAAGGCCATCTGTCCTGAAAACCGGCAACGCACAGTGTGTGGCCCCATCTAGAAAAAGTCTGCAGAGAGCTGAAAGACACAATAAAGACATGCTTCCACTAACTGTTTAAAGTCAAAGTCCGCAGAAAGCTGAAAGACACAATAAAGACATGCTTCCACTAACTGTTTAAAGTCAAAGGGCTGTCAAGGCATTTTCAGGGTTACTAATTCTCAGTTTATAAGCAAGGGAACCATGGCCCAAGGGAAGTAACAGATTGTTCCATAGGAGGTAGGAAAATATATATACAAGGAAAACTCAGTGTTACACCAGGGCGGAGCACACATCATCTCCCTTAATCCTCAAGGAACCTCTCTCTCAGATATACATTCAAGTACATCCTGTAGGGGAAATGTTGGGGTACAGAAAGGCTATGGTATCATGGTTACCACTGTGGTCTGCACCACCCCACCCCACACTGCTGGCCCCAAACTGGGGCACACACGGCAAATACAGGACTACTGGTCAAAGCGGTCAGCAGAGACTGATGGAAGCAGTACTGGTCTATTGCCTTCTATTACCCACTTCATCCTGGCAGGTCCCTAGAGGCTGCCCAGAGGCAGCTCAAAGGAACACACATCACCTTCCAGACCAGCAACGCCTCACATCCTACATGCAAAGAGGACTATGTCCTACGGAATGGAAGACCACGTCCTATACAGATGGAGGACTGCTACAGAGAAGCTGATTCTTCTGAAACTGATCACTCTTGATGGGAGCTGTGTTGTTTCCTCACTTTATGGATGCAGTGTGCAGGGGCTGGGGCACACAAATGCCTCAGTGTATGCAGGAGTCTGTTCTCTCCTTCCACTGTGAAGATTCATTCTGTAAGGGAGGATTTTAAGGTTTATGAGCCCATCATGATCTCGCTGGAGCAAACAGTCCATTCTACTAAAAGTACTGCATCTTCTCAGGTGAGTAGGTTATAAGGGGGCCGAAGTTAGGAATGTGGCCTTAACTGCCAGAGACTATGGTCATGTGTGCAGAGGCTGGTGGTTCTCATGACACTCTGCTTGACATCAGAAAGGGACAGCGTGTCCAGAAACAAGGAATTGAAAATTCTTGTGGCAGAGCATATCACCCCCAGGCACTACTTTAAGGTCATTACAATAGGGATATCTTCCGACACCACACATATGGCTGTGTTCTGCGTGCTTCTCAGCTGTGGTGGTTACAGTGAGAAGAGAACTGGAGGGAAGATTTGTTCTGACCCACTTTCTGAGGTCGAACACCGTGGCCTGTGCTAAGGTAGAGTATCATGGTGGAGAAGGCTCTGTGGAGCAGAGAGACACGACCCATGGCGGCCAGGAAGTTCGGAGACAGAGAAGGACTTGGACTACATGATTCCTGGCACACACTAGCAGGTGTGTTTTTCAGTGTTTGTCTTACTTTATTCCCCAAAGAATTAACGCTAAGGACAGCCTTGCCTGCAAAGGAACCTGTCAAAGACCAGCATCAGCCACATCAACTCCTATCTGTTACCTTTCTTCAGGTTTACAAGGACCAGGAATGCCTGCTGATGACTGCCGACATCTGCATGTCAAAGCATCCAGGGAATCGACAGGCAGGAAAATGCACCACCATCCAGTGCCCACTTGACCAGAGCTAAAGGCAGACTCCTCAGAAGCCCTGCATGAGCTTTATAGTGCCACCTCCAGAGAGACGGAACAGGGGTGACAATATGCCATCTTCCACCTGCTGGCCTGTGGTCAATAAGTCTTTCTCTTCCTGTCAGTGTCTGTGGCTGCTGGTGGCTCTACAGCAGGCAAGCAGGGCTGCATCTGTCATGATTCCAGTTAGACTGGCTCCAGCTGGCTCAGGACAGAGCAGGACCCGTCACACAGTAGGTAGACAGCGTTTGCTGAATACAAGATCTGTTGTCCTTAACCCTAATTACTGTACTTAAAGGACACCCTCTTCTGTATGTGTATGTTCCTGTTTGTGTGGGTGCAGGTATGAGTGCCACGGTATGTGTGGAGGTCACAGGGCAACCTCAGGGATTGGTCCTCACCCTTCACCTTGAGACAGGATCTCTTCTGTTCTTCCCTGGATACAGCAGGCTGGCTGGCCCACAAGTTCCCAGATGCCCTTTCTCCACCTCCTGCCTTGCTGTAATTAGATGCACGCAAAGTCCCTACCTGGGTTTTACGTGGATTCAGGGAATTAAACTCAGTTTCTCAAGCTTGCAAGGCAAGCCCTCTACCCACTCCCCTGCTCAGAGACTGTGTATGTGTGGATATCTGCATGTGAGGGGAAGGGCCAGAGACCAGAAAGGGGTATCGGATCTCCTGGCACTGAACTTTCAGGCAGCTGTGAGCTACCCAACAGTGGTGCTGGGAGCTGAACTTGGGTCCTCTGGAAGAACAGAGCATGTCCTCCAGCACCGGGCCATTTCCCCAATTCTGCCATTACCCTTTATGAGTCCACTTTAAAAGTTATTTCCTGACGTGTGACCTGAATCATAAACAATAACTTTGCTCTCAATCTACTGTCAAAATGACTTTGATCTCTCTTCCCTTGCATGAATGTAAGATCTTACTTTCCCACTGTGGCCTATACACACTCTCACTTCCCTGCAGTCTGTATTCTGAGAGGGTTAAAAACACAAAAGCCAAAACCAAACCTGACCTCCATATGGGATAGAACTGTGCACGGGCCATCTTGCTATTTCTTGAGTACAGCAAAAAGTGGGGCTATAAAAATGTTTACCGAACTGAACCAACTCCCCAGTACTCCCCTATCTCTGCTTTGCACACTTCCTATTACATGTTATTTTCAGAATGCCAGTCCTATTTGCTTGGCTCCACCCAGAGCTTCCTTTGGGTTTAAACACACAGAAAATTAATAAATGTATACCTTCTGCTATCTCAGTTTTAAACGAAGTTGGTAGGATGAAAAAATCTGCCTATGTAATATGGAGAATTAATAGTCTTCAGAATCAATCATCTTAAAATTCAAACCATTAGAAGGCAGCAATAAATAAAAGCACAATTAGGCATGTGCATTTAAATTTATTTTTGGCAAAGGATTTTATCTTCCTTCTTTGATGAATGGCATCAACTTGCAACTCCTGATCAATCTGGTAGAAGCCAAAATGATGCAGAAATAAAACGGCCATTAGTGAGGCCAAAGTTCAAGAGGTGGGTGAAAGCCATTCACACCCATGAAACAGTCATACCTCGTACACACGTAGGAAGCTTCCCGCATAGTGCTGACTCACAGCCTCACAGCTAGAGTATTTTCTTTTTTTTTTCAAAGGTGGGGGAAGACTCTCCAGGCTGTCAAGCCCCAACTCTGGACTCCATTCATGCATCTGCTGCCTCCCTGGCCTTGCAGCGCCCGACAGTCAGCGCAGCCCAGAGGTGACAGGTGCCCATCAGCAGGGGCCGTCCAGGGTCAGGCCTGGGGACCCCGACCCCCGACCCCCGGACCCCGCTCCCGCACATGCGCACCTCTGGAAGACCCCCGCATCCAGGGCCGCGCGCAGGACCCAGCCAATGAGCGGAACCCCCGCCAGGCGCTTGATGTTCTTCAGCGGGATGCCTTTGCTGCCGCCGCGGGCCAGCACTAGCGCCGCCAGATGCGGCGGCTTCTCCAGGCCGCGCCCCGCGCCCCGGCTGCGCTGCAGCTTCGGGGGCCGGCCCCGGGACGGCCGTCCACGCGGGGCGGGCACCGACGTGGCGGCCCCCTTCTCCAGCGCGTCCATCTTCCTCCCACGCCGCCGCCCCAACGGCTCCACATCCGGGAGCTCGGCACCGCCGACTCCACTCGGTACCGCCCGCCTGCTGTGGCAGCTGAAAGCCCCGCCCACGGCCCGCCCCGCCCTTGGGGCACGCCGGGAATTGTAGTCCGCTGCGCCCCCCGTCCCGGGGTTGGACCGCCTAGGCAGGCTCAGAGAGAGAGAGAGAGAGAGAGAGAGAGAGAGAGAGAGAGAGAGAG
>NW_004949097.1:9142203-9143957 GCF_000317375.1 Microtus ochrogaster | reverse complement strand
GAGGGAGGGAGGGAGGGAGGGAGGGAGGGAGAGAGACAGACAGACAGACAGAGACAGAGACAGAGACCCTCTCCCAGGTGCTGGAGAGGCATTTTGTGCAGTGCGCAGTAATGTTTGGAAAATTCTAAAATAAAGGAGGATCGGTCCTCCTCCACTCACCCCGCCCCCTCTCGGTTCCTACTTCTTTTCATTCTCCAACCTCTCCTCTCTCCTCCTGCTCCTTCCTCCCCTTCTTCCAATTCCTTCTGTCCTTCCTTCTCTCTCTCCAACCGCCCCCACCCGTATCATCATTGTTGAGCCTAGCCTTAAAGAATTGCTTAGCCCAGCCTGACTGTAGACTCCCTCTGCACGAACAATATGCCTGGGATTCAGAAGCAACCTACTCTGCTCCCAGTCAAAAATACTTGTAACTTCCATTTGCAGTGTGTGTGTGTGTGTGTGTGTGTGTGTGTGTGTGTGTGTGTGTGTGTCTGTGTGTGTCTGTGTGTGTCTGTGTGTGTCTGTGTGTGTATTTCCCGCCCCCCCCCTCAGCTCCTCCCAAATGAAGTCAACCTACATTCTGCAGGTAGTTTGGGGCCCCTCACTGCTCCAATAAATCAGTAACAGTCGGTGAGGATGGAGTCTCTTCTCTGCCCCATTTTTCTTACAATCACTGTCATTATCTTCCGAGTAGCTCTCTCACGGGGCTAGCTTTTAAACCCACTTTATGACCTTCACCTCATTCTATAGGTCAGCCTGGCCTGGAACAGGAGGCTATCTCTTGCTGAGCCACCACTCCCAGGGAATGAATGAATGAGATAAAGAACTGCTCCACTTGGAAATTGAGGCTCGTTAACATGTACCATGGAATGCACAAGCATGAATCAGTTTTGTTTTAACCTTTACATGTTAAACATTAATGATGTGTGATTCCCCTCTGTATGCTGTGAATAACATTGGTGAATAAAGAAACTGCTTTGAGCCCCTAGCAGAGCAGGGCAGAAAGAGCTAGGTGGAAAAAACTAAAGTGAATGCTGGGAGAAAGAAAGAGGAGTTAGAGGGAAGCCATGTAACCCCGCCAGAGACAGACACCAGAACTTTAGCTGGTAAGCCATAGCGACGTGGTGATACACAGATGACTAGATATGGGTTAAATATGTAAGAGTCAGCCAATAAGAAGTTAGAGCTAATGGACAAGCAGTGATTTAAGAAATACAGTTTCTGTGTGATTATTTGGGGGCTAAGCGGCTGGGAACCAACAAGCAGCCACTCCTTCAACACATTAATCTTTCTCTTAGGCTCCTAATTCACCCCCTCCACGAAATTACCTCATTTTAATGTCCTGCAGGTGCCTCAAGCTCAACATTTTAATCCATTGTCCCCTCCCACGCTTGGCAATTATTGTCTCTGCTAATTGAGTAACAGTGTTACTTTCTGCTGGCACGTCATTTTTACTAATCCCCTCTAGTGCAGTACAAGCTGTTCCCTCCCATGAAAACTTAAAGAAAAAAGTTGTCTCATAAAGTGTGTTTCTTTGGGAAACTACTGTCTCTCAGCAGATGCTGTGCAAACACACATTTCTTTGCATGGTAATGGTGTGTGACCAAAGTTGGCCCTTGAAATTCCCAATCTTCCTGGACACAGCTAGAGTGTGGAGACAGGGGTTGTGAGAAGAAAAGATCCCTTTCTTGCTAAGATGTTAAATGTTAAAAGATAGTGAGTCTGAAGCCTGGAGGTAAATGGGCTGAGAGATTTGGTGTTTTTTTTTTTTTTTT
>NW_004949097.1:9117435-9141526 GCF_000317375.1 Microtus ochrogaster | reverse complement strand
AACCCTACGATGGCTCCCTTAATGAAGATATGTGCTTCCCTGCTCCCCTATCCTACCTTCCTGTATCCCAATCATCCCGTTGCCCCAGGTTCTCCCCCATGAGATTTGGTGTTTTGAAAGGGCCAGGAGTCTGCTCTCAGTCTAAAGAAAGCAAGCCCAAGATATGCAGAGAGGACAGAGGAAGACCCTGATGAGAGAGCTGTGTTGATAGCATTGGATGCTTTCCCCAGATGGACCCCTGTTGATTTCTACTGTTCTTTGCACATCAGCCCTGGTGGCACAGTGACTGGAATAGGACAGGAGAGAGTTGCAGTTGTAAGTATTCAAGGTCAAAGCCTGGAGGGGCTCTGAGTGCACGTTTACCTTGAGTTGGAGACAGTGCTGGTCCTGTTTCGTTTCCCACAGTGCCAAGTCAGTAGGAGCTACCTTTGTCCCTTTGTTCCCATGTTAGGGAAAGAAGGTGGGGAAGAGAGCTGTGCTGTCTCTACGAAAGTCACACAGTTGCTTGCGTCTGTGCCCACTCGCTCTGCTTCTGCTGCTCCTGACTGTAGAGTCGGATGCTACTTTTGAAGTGTGTAGGAGTCCATGACCCTGGGAGGAAGCCAGAAATAATGGGATGCCCCAGATAACACACTGTCCAGTCTTTGACTGTCACAATCTTACTGTGTGGGCCGAGCACAGAGATCATTGCATGGAACAGAAAGATCCGGCCGGGAGCACAGTGTCTCTCCCTGGTCTATTCATTGTGCTCAATGATCTATGTGTTATGAGTTTCGGTGTTCGACTTTGGGAAAATTACTTTTCCTCTGGGAGTCTAAATTTTCTCAACCATCTCGCAGATATGGTAAAAATGATGCCCACATCCATCAGGTTGTTTTGAGAACTAAGTGGCAATGGATAAAAAAATTATAGTACAGTGAATGGAATACAGTCATGGTTCCAAAGGACAGCTTTAAAATATTGGATATTAGCAAAAGAGGGTTAGCTTATAAGCAGGTGCAAAAGTTAATGTTTTTAACATGTTAGCAGATTAAAAAGACAAAACAAAACAGAACAGCTTTCCCAGTTAAAAGTGCCAAGTGAGTGGTGAGTGGAACATTTTAGGATTCTTGTTGTGTGACCTGTGCTCTAAACTGCCATATAAATCACCTGTACCACCCATCATATTGGCTTGATATCCTTGATACCCTGACATTTCTTCTCAAAGAACATTTGTCTTGTTAAGTTGGAAGCATATCTGTCTTTCCAATGACACAGAAAAATCTTGGAGCATAGCCCCTTTAAATTTGGCATCTGCCCCGTCACACGTAAAACAAAGGACATGCATTTATAAAACATGAATGAAAGCATAATGAGGACATGATGCTCCTAGGTCTGGTGGAGCAGGTTTCCTGTAGATGCCAGAGAGAGCATAGCAGCCTTCGGAAGGGGCCACACTGAACCAGCCTGTGGGGGTGGGGAAGAGCAAGAGAGCAAGAGAAGAGAGGAGGAACAAAGAAAGTTCCCGGGAACCCAGAGATAAAGAGGCCACGAGGTAAAAAAAGGACCATTAGCCAAGATGGTTGAGGTTATGTAGGAATCAGAGAAGTTGGGGAGAAGGGAAGCCTGGGCTGGACAGTTTAGGGTGGGGGTGGGGTATGCCAGCCAGGATGGCTCTGTAACAGGTACAGAGATGCAGCAAGAGTCTGGTGGCCGGGACTGCTTTGATGTGCTAAGTAGGTACCCCAGTTAGTCATTTGAGACCTAGCAAAATGGGTATGAAGTGTGTTAGGAAGTCTCGAAAATGAGGAGACTGGAGAATTTAACTCTGTCCTGTTAGTGCCCAATGAAAACAAAACACACTTCAATCAGTTGTAGCGAGGTCACTTGTTCAAAACACAGACAGTAGTCAGAAACTTCTTAGGCCCGCCTCGTCCTTTACACTGGCTGGCAGGTTCTGTGTTCCTCAGTTCATGTGCCATTTGAGGTAACAATTTTTTGTTGTCATATTTTGTTATCTGAGGCCTGGGAGAGGCTCCTCGCCTCTTGCATTCAGGCTAAGAAGTCCTGGATGCCTGCAGAAGCTGGGAAGGTCAAGGAATGTCTTTTGCCCTGTCGTCCCCAGACAGGAAGCTCCTGCCAACTTTGCTTTTTCTGTCATTATGAAGCCAGCTTCTGATATAGAGGTCTGGGTGACTTTTCAGGCCGATGGTACACAGTTTCAAAGGCTTGGGAAATAGCTCAGTGGGTGATGTGCTTGTCCGTACACATGAGGACCTGAGTTTGATCCCCGACACCCACGTTCAAAACAAAAGAATAAACAACCGACAGTCCAGTGCTGGGTGCAGAGTCCAGGAAAAGAGAAATAAAAAGGAAGGGGAAAGGAAGTGGCAGCTCCTAGGTGTGGTGGAGAAGAGAGGTTATTGTCGACTTGTGGGAGAGCATAGCCAGAGGCAGGGACATCTGGAGACTCCAGAGTAGACGTGACCAGGCTGCCCTGGGATTGTGGGAGGAGGAAAGGGGAAAGGACGGGGAGATAAGGGAACTATGTGTAGCAACCAGGAAGCCAAAGGTACAAAAAAAGGGGGCAGGGGAGGGCAAATAACCCAAATGTCTGGGTTATATAGGGAAGATCCTCTGGGGAAAGGGAAGCCTGGCCCCTGGGCTGGAGAGTTCAGTGTAGAGGATGAAGTGTTCCAGCCTTATTCTGTAAGGAGCAGGGACTGAGGGATGCTGGGAGAATCTGGTGGCCAGGACCAGCTTTGATATGTTAAATAGCCACCTTGGCCATTTGCCCAGGGCTTGAGATTTAACACCCACTTATAGTCATGCTGAGGAAGCAGAGACAGGAAGAAGACCCCCTGGGCTTGCTGGTCAGTCAGGCTAACCCTGCTCCAGGTGCAGGAAAGAGACCTCTCAGAAAACTAGGGTGGAGAGCAAGTGAGGGCATCCCTTGGTGTTGACCTCTGGCTTTCATGTACACACACACACACACACACACACACACACACACACACACACACACACACACGTTAACCAAGGTCCCGCCTGATCCCATAGCCGTTCAGCCCCAAAGAAACACACAGAGATCTATATTAATTATAAACTGGTTGGCCTATTCACTCAGGCTTTTTATTAACTCTTACATCTTAAATTAGCCCATTATTCTTGTCTATGTTAACCACGTATCTTGGTACCTTTATCAGTGAGGTGTTCTCATCTTGCTTCCTCTGAGTCTGGGTTATGACTCTTCCCAGATTTCTGTTCTCCTTGACCTGCTTCTACTTCCTGCCTGGCTACTGGCCAATCAGCATTTTACTAAACAAGTACAAGAAATAAATCTTTACAGGGCAAAACCATTGTCCCACAGCACATGCACACACACACTTGCACACACATACACACTCATGTCCCAAGCATGCACATACACACATGCACACAACACATATATACACACGTGCGCATGTGCGCACACACACAATTACAAGGGTCTTACTGGGCCTTGGGAAGGACAGAGCCTCCCAGCCTCAGACTTGTGCAAATTAACAAGGTCTCAAGCCCCTTGGGCCTATCACACTCTGTGTATTTGAGTTTCTAGCTTTGGACCTATTAATCCCAAAGATGGGAGGAAAAAGACATTGATCCAAATCATCAAGACCAAATTAATTAAACGAAGCAATTATTTAAAGTAAGCTTTTTTATTCATGTACATGGGCTGCCTCTCCCTAAGGTGGTTCTGAGAGGCCAGCGCTGGGTGTGAGGAAAGCAAGGCTTCTATAGCTCAGGGGAAGAGGGTTTCCAGCTAGGGGGCTGGTGGGCAAAGTAGGTGGGGTTACAGGAGCAGAACAAGCAAGTTAGTCCTAATGACCTCTTGAAACAAAGACAAGGTTGTGAGGTGGGCTTCACAAGGTAGTCATGATGATAATAAGGTAGTAACAGGTGGTGTGTAAGCTTTTGAAACAAAGACAGGATTTCAGCTCCTGAAACAGGCAGGACAGAACCATTTGTAGTTAAGGTAACAGGTGGGGCATAGCCCAATTCTTGAAAAGCAGAGGTTTAATCATAAACAGGAATTCTTTTGTCCTGTTTGTCTATATTATAAGATGACTTTTAAGCCTCAATGGAGGCAGGCTGGTTCCTCAGAGCTTCATTCCTAATGTTCTGTTTACGAAGCTTTGGCAGAGGTCTTCTTCAGCTTCTTCTGCAACGGCCTCCTGTGGCCAGAAGGATGGGGAACCCTGAGAGATGCCCTTGTGTGAACTTTCCTCTCCTGCTCCTTCCTCATGACCCTTTCTCTGACCTCAGGGGCCACAAAACCTCCAGAGTCCTTTGCTTGGGTCTCTCCACTAGTGAGACAACCCCGCATCGGGCTGGTCCATCTGACACTTACCTATTGCAGGGAGTCAAGAGGGAAAATGGAACAACAGGTCCTCTGAGTTAGACTCTTGCTTACACCAGTGCAGAATGTGCTCAAAACCTTCGATAGCTGCTTTACTCAATGACTCAGATACTAGATAGACCGGTCCACCACCCACTTCCTGCTCAGCTGGGCTTCTGGTAAAAGAAACTGGTTTTGGATTTCTAGGGCCAGAAGTCTTCTCCCTTCCCCCTCCCCTCCCCTCCCCCTCTTCCATTCCTGTTTCAAACCACTAGATTTGTGGCAATTTATTGCAACTGGAGTAGGAAACAGTACTGGATGGGTTTGTGAGTCAGCTTGACACAGGCTAGAGTCATCAGAGAGGAAGGAGCCTCAGTTGAGGAAATGCCTCCCTGAGATCCAGCTGTAAGGCATTTTCTCCATGAGTGATCAGTGATGGGGAGCCTGGCACATGGTACATGTTATCATCCCTGGACTGGTGGTCCTGGGTTCTAGAAGAAACAGGCTGAGTGGGCCAAGGAAAGCTAGTCAGTAAGCAGCACCTTCCATGGCTTCTGCATCAGCTCCTACCTCCAGGATCCTGCCCAGTTTGAGTTCCTGTGCCGACTTCCTTCAGTGATGAACAGCAATGTGGAGGTGTAAGCCAAATAAACCCTTTCCCCAAAAACTTGTGGGATCTGAAATCTAAACTAGCTGAGCCCTGAGCATGTATGTATCTCTTTCTCTCTGTTCTTGTCCTTGACTGTGATGTGATCAGCTTCTTCAACTTCCTGCCTCAGTGAGTATACTACAACCTGGATCTATAAGCTAAATAAATGCTTTCTTCCCTCTCCTAGTTAGAGTAGTGGGGTTTTTTTTTTTGTTTTTTTGTTTTTTTGTTTTTTTTTTGGTCATGGTGTTTGTAGCAATAATCGAAACCCTTCCTAGGACAGAAACTAATACACTAGCATTTTGGTGAGAATTTTTTTTTGTCTGTATTCTTAAGTTGTCCTAGTTTCAATTCTGTTGGTTATGATGAAATATTCCAATAAAAAAGGAACTTAGGGAGTGCACTGGCTAGTTTTATGTCAGCTTGACACAGCTATAGTCATAGCCCAGCAGACATTTGCAGAAAACGTGTCACATGCTCATGATTCCAGCATTTAGGAAGTAGAGGCAGAAGGATCAGGAGTTTCAAGACAGTCTCAGTAAAAGGTGAGTTTGAGTCTGTCTATGGGAAACATGAGCCCTTGCCTCAAAATGTTAAGACCAAACAAACAAATCAATAACCCCCTATAAGTTTTCATGAGTATACCTGCATACCAAAAAGTTATATAACATCCACAGAATTCACTTGCTTATTTTATGGTGTTGGCTTCTTTCCTGGAAAAGTATGTCTTCTTTTACATTAAATTAGATATATATATATATATATACATATATAACATAAAATTATGTGTGTGTGTATGTGTGTGTGTGTCTGTACGTCCAAATATTTTCTGTTCTGGTATTGAACTTTTATTTAAGATAGGATTTGGCAACTCTGCTCATGAATGAGAACTGGGAATTCCAACTCACAAATTCCTCCTTCTCCTGATAGTGGGTCTCAAACCTGGAGCCTCATGCATGTGACAGAAGGGCTCTTGACACGAAGGTAACACTCTAGCCCTTGCTTTTTTGCTTTTAATAATGTTTCACATTTACCTTTGTGAGCTCACCTCTGTTTTCTCTTCATGCCGCTTACCTCTATTTCCAACACTGCCTAACTCCCCTTCCGCTCCTAATACTTGATTTTCCATTTCCTACCAGTGTTCTATTATTTCTTCCCATGTCTTTTAAATACTTATTGTGTGTAGAGGGTTCGTTTATGGCGCCCACAGTGGGTGTGTGACTGAGAGGAAGGACGCAGGCATGAGTACAATGTTGAACTGACTGGTGCTTGCACACGCAGAGGCCACCACGGAGATGTCTGGTGACTTTCTCTGTAGCTCCCCGCCTTATTGCCTTGACCCACATTTCCACACTGAACTCGGGGTTAATCTTTCTGAGATTACACTGGGCAGGCTGGCCAGTGACATCCCAGGCTCTGCCTGTCTCTGACCCCAAGTGCTGGGGTTTCAGGCACTCCCTGGCCTTTCTGTAAGTGTGGGGACTTCACAGTTAGGTCCTCACACTTACAGGGAAGCACATCCCTGCTTGCTGAACCTGTTCCTCAGCCCATCTTCCTCTTCCTTGCTCTGCCTTTGCTCATTCAGATCCCTGCTGCTTCTTCTTGTCTTCCATGGAGACAATTGCTTCATTAGGAGGTTGTCATTTTCATAAATATGTGGTTTGAATTTTTAGTTGCTGGTTGACAACTTTTTTCTACTGACTGTGGCTATCCCATGAGTTTGGGGAGATAGAGGGAGGGTGAGAAAGAGAGAGAAAGAAGAGTATGCCACGTGTGTGCAGCTGTCCTCAGAGTCCAGAACTGGGTGTCATATCCCTACATGATGGAGTTCTGGGTAATAGTGAGCACCAGACAAGGATGTTGGGAAGCAAACACCAAGGTCCTCTGGAAGATCATAAGTGCTCTCCGCTGCTGAGCCATCTGTCCAGCTGTTGATTATGGAAGGAGGCAAAGCTTCTCCTCCACTAACAGGAAGCAAGGTTTGTGTCTCAGTTGATAGACTGCTTGCCTAGCCTGTGTGGATCTCTGGGTTCAATTTCTGGTGCTGCATGAAGCCAGGCATGGTGCACATTCTTATGCTCCTTGTGCTGGGGACATAGGTTTGAGGCCATCCTTGGTCATGTAAGATCTTTCTAAGAAACAAACAAGCAGCCCCTTTCTATGCTTCAGGCACCAGCATGTGGGAAACGTACTGATGTTTGCAGTTGATTGACCCTTGTTTCCAACAGAGCGCCCCAGGGACACACATCTCTGTGGCTCAGGCCTGCCCTAATTTTGTGTTTTATACGTGTCTTTGTTCTGGCTCTTTCAGAGATAACCAGCTGCATTATTTTTCTCTCTAGTTCTGTGGGAATGTCTGCCCACTTGATTCTCACTAGGATGGAAGACCCTTTCATCCGCTTTGTCATTGGGATAAACTGGATAAAATAAAACTATCTTCTATGGTCACCCAAATTAACTTTATTGCTTTCCTTTCTCATTGCTGTTGGAGGGTTTCCAGTTAATGTCAGCTGTACCATCTCTGTGCCACTGTTTTGAAATAAGACAACCTTGTCTTGGCTCTCAGTATTTCCTAAGCTTATTGTTGATAATGCTTTCTCTCACTTTCTATTCCCTTTCTTTGTAGATTTTTTTTTTATGCTTGCAGTTTTAACAAACAACTTAAAAGGTCTTGTCTTTGAATTTTGACTTTGCTCGTATGCACTATGTATCCCTAAGGAAGTGCTGGTGTGATTGCCCTCCATACTTCTATGTCAGTGGGATTGGTTCTTATAGCCAGTCCGGCTGAAAATCTCAAGGTCACGTTTGATGTTGCTTTTTGACCCTTCATATTACCTTTACTACTGAAATTATTTCTTTTGTATTTTTTTTATTTTATTAATGTATACATGTGTCTGCACTTGAATATATGTCTGTGTACTATGAGTGTGCAGATCTTCTCAGAAGCAGAAGAGAGCATCAGATCCCCTGTAACTGGAGTTACAGAGACTTTTGAGTCACCATGTAGGTGGTGAGAGCCAAACCTGGGTCCTCTGCGAGAACAGTCAGTGCTTTTCACCCAGTGAGCCATCTCTTTAGTTAGGATTTATTTTAAAACCAGTGAATGGCTTTTCAAAAGTAGGATATGAAGTAATAGGTTTCACAGTGGCATTTTCATACAAATGTGTCATGTACTTTGTCACAGTTCATCTTCCTCGTCCGCTGTTCTCCCCCAGCTCCTGCCTCCCTCCAACTGGTTCCTGTCCTTCTTCTTGACAGTCCCTACTCTATTTTCTTGTCTCACATCTTCTAGTCCCTCTTTCCTTCCTGCCTCTCAGAACAGTCCTTCTTTCTCTCTCGTGGCCTCCTCTAGTTTCAAGTACTTCACGTGCATTTCTAACTATAAACACACACATATACATATGTGTATGTGTGCATATATATGTGTGTATATCATATATATTATATGTGTGTGTGAGGGTGTGTGTACATGTGTTTATATATGTGCATATGCATGTGTGTTGTGTGATTTAAAATCCACTTTCTACACATGAGAGCAAATGTGGTATTTATTTTTCTGAGTTTGACATATTTTGCCTCACCTACCGATTTCCGGTACTATCCATTTTCCTACAAATGTCACAACTTTTTGGTGACTGCGAATTACATTGTCCACACAATGACTTATTTCTGGCTCTTCCTCTGTCCATTCCATCTAGTTGTGGAGCTAAAACTTTGCCGGATACATCTGAATGTGCTGTTTCAGAAACAGTTCAGCCATTAGCCCATGGCTCTTCCTCACTTCCTCCTTACCATCCCTGAACATGGCTTTCTTATAGCACCCTCCTTGGGATTGCATGTCTGCTTCCAGGCATTGCCTTTAATAAACACAGCATCCATCAGTTGTGAGAGACTGTCTGACACTTCTCTTCTGGAATCCTGCCCCTCCTGTCAACAGCCAGCCCCAGATTAGCTCACCGCTGCTTGTGCTCAGGACACACGCTGGAGTTGAGGACGGACTCACCTGTGTGGGTAGCACTGTGAGAAAACCAGGGTGTACCACTGAGGAAAAGTGGGGGGAGCTTAAGAAGCAATAGCGGTTGCAGACTTGATTATGTGTTAAAATTCAACATTTCTTCCTGTCATTTGAAAGTTTTTATTTCTTTCCCAAGAAGGTCGAAACTTAGCTGTACACTCACAGAAACCTGTTGCTATGTCAAGACACTTGACTTCATCTTACAAAAAGGCTGGGCTTAAACAACAGCCAGCAAAGACAATTACTCTTGTCAAAATATATCATGTGATTTCTAACATATTGGTAAATGAGAAGGTTTTATTTGTTTAGTTATGTAAGGTTTCTTTTTGTATCTGGCAGGTTTTATGATTCCTGCTGTTGGAATCAGTGAAAGAACTTGATTCTCCATAAACCAGAGGTTATGAAGGATTCGTGTTTTACATAGGGCTAGGGCTCTGTCATCCCGGTTCATTGGTGGTGTTGCTTACAGCAGAGTCTCCCGCTTTAAGAGGCTGAATCACATTCCATTACACACACACACACACACACACACACACACACACACACAAGTAATTCCTTAAATATAAGTAAATATCCCAACGTTTTAAGACTCTGTAAGCTGACAGGGTGTAGAGAGTTGTTTTAAAAGAAACTATATTGAAGTATAATTAATACACAAAAAGTTGCACAGGCTTAATTATACCTTTTTTGTTTTTTTGAGGCAGGGTTTCTCTGTGTAACAGCCATGGCTGTCCTGGAACTTGCTCGGTAGACCAGGCTGGCCTTAGACTTACAGAGATCCACCTGCCTCTGCCTCCTGAATGCTGGGATTAAAGGCATGCATCACCATTGCCTGGTTTTATTATACATGTTGGTGAGCTTGGATAGATATGTAAAACTGTGATATCACCACAACCAAAATACTGAAAAGATACAGAACCTCTTAAGAGTCATGTGCGTGTGCATGCATGTGTGTGTCTCTGTGTATGCCTGTGTGTATGTGTGTGTGTGTCTGTGTGTGTAGCTGTGTGGTGTGTTTGTGTGTCTCTGTGTATTGTGCCTGTGTGTATCTCTGTGTGTATGTGTGTGTCTCTATGTGTGTGACTCTGTGTGTTTGTGTCTGTGTATCTGTGTGTGTTTGTGTGTGTCTGTGTGTATCTGTGTTTGTCTGTGTGTCTATGTATATCTGTGTGTGCCTGTGTATCTCTGTGTGCTGTGTGTTTGTGTGTATCTGTGTGTGTTTTGTGTGTCTGTGTCTCTGTGTGTGTGCTCGCTGTAAGCTCCCCTGTCTTGTCCATGCATCATCACATACACCACAAGGTCTATGTCCTATATCAGATCCCTAGAAGCCTGTCATCTGTATTACTGGAGCCTTATGTTCATTGGCAACACTTTCCTGTGGTTTCCTGCCTCCAGATTTGGAAATCTCTTTTCTACTCTCTGCTTCAAACAGTTTGGTTATATTTGCTCTCTCCTCAGTGAAATCATGGAGTTTGTTCTTTTTTACTTACTTCACTCAGCATTGTCTCCCAGGCTGACCTATGTTGTTGCCAATGATAGGATTTTTCCTCTTTGAAAATTCTATTTTTGTATGTGTGTACGTCTGTATTTGTGGGTACAGAACCTGTGAAGGCCAGAAGAGGGTGCCAGACACCCCAAGAGCTGGAGTTACACGTGTTTGTGAGCCACCCTACATGACTGCTGGGAATTGAACTCTGACCCTCTGGAAGAGCAGCAAGTACTCTTAACCTCTATGCCATCTTCCCACCCCTCCCCCACCCCATGGTCCTCTTGTAATATTTAATATTTTGCTGTAATATAAATCACATTTCCCTATTTTTGAACACATTTTCTTGCCTGTGTTGCTAGCCTCTTTATTCTATTGGTTTTTATTTTGCCTTTAGAGACCTTTTTGTCTCGATATAGCTTCACTTGTCAAGTTTTAAGTGTTGATGTTTGGGTACCAAGTCTAAAAAAAATGTCAATATCAGTGTCAAGAAGCTTTCCCTTGCCAGGCCTGGTAACTTCTATTATCTTAGGACTTCATGGGTGTCCTGTAATTTGAGGCCAGTCTGGTCTGTCTCAAACAAGCAAACAAACAAAACAGCTTTCTCCCTGTGCTTCTTAGGGTGGCATTATATTTTAGAATTTTACCTTTGATTTGAGCTTTGTATTTAGTATTAGAATCTAAATATTGTGTATTTTTGGCATGCTTATCTATCAAGAAACAGAAAACAACATACAAAATTGACAACAGTAAGTTTTTAAACTATTAATTATGTCAAAGATAAATGAATTAGATTCTCCAATAAAAAGGCGAATAGTGAAGCCAGGCATAGCAGTACATACCTTCCATCCCAACACGTGAGAGGCAGAGGTAGGTGGACAGATAGATCTCTCAGAGTTCAAGACCAGCCTGGTATTCATTGAGAATTCCAAGTTAGCCAGGGGTTACATAGTGAGAGTTGATCTCATTTTTTTAAAAAGGCAAAGAGTGTTCAAATAGATTAAACGAAGCAAAATGTAAGTTCTGGCTATGTGCTGCCAATGGCACCAGCTGCTCATTTAGCTTTAAGGGCTCTTGCGAAGTCCACGTGTAGAAAAGGGCGTGTCATGCAGTGGTACCCAAGAAAGCAGATGGTGGCACTTACATCAGACAGAATTTAGTTTAAGGCCAATACTGTCAAAGGGACAAGGGAGATCATTAATGAATGAGGAGGACATAGTGATTACACACAAGATCTGCCTGACATGACACCCAACAATGCAGAGCAAGTGACAGCTACAGGAAATGAAAGCAAGACAGTGGGGTAGCCAATCCCTTCTCCAAGGTGCACTGCTCACCCAGACAAAATCAGTCGGGAGACCCTGGCCTCCAGCTGTGCTTTAGGTGGAAGGGTTCTAACAGACAGGGCATGTCCTTTCCCTGGGAAGAGAATACACATTGTTCTCAAGGCTACATGGAGTACGACAGATCACAGGAAAACAAAACCTTAAGAAATTAAGAAACACTTAAAGTGTACCTTCCATCTCCTCCAGGCACAGTGGCACGAAGCTGGAAGTCAGTGAGAAGAATGAAAACTTCATAAATCAGTGTTTACTCTACAGTGTGAGGACAAACCCCAAAGCCTGGGGCTGGATCGCCACCTCTATATTTCCTGCCCTATGAGAACCTCAAACTCATAACATTCTCACCACGCCATTATTGTTTTAACCTTACAAGTTGCAAAATAGAATCGAGTAAAATTTATAACCATGGGAAACTGTGAACTGGAGGAACACATTTTGTGGGTTTAAATAAAAATGTATTCCCATTGCCAGACCATAAATTTCAAGTAACAGCCACCAAAGAAACATGCTAATTAGCAAAGACAAGAGAGCACAACCAATCGGAATGCAGCATGCTAATGTAGACAAGAGAGAGCAACAGATCAGGAATGTCTGCTTACTGTTAGATGCAAACCATTTTAACTCTGCTGGTAAGATGCGTCAACCATCAAAGATGAGACAGTGCTCAGAATCTAATTAACAGATATAAAGTCATTTAAATTTCACATTATCTATTAACAAATAAAATTTTATATTGTTTGTTGCAGGGAGGCTCCTTGTTTTTCCTGGCTGCCCCGAACTGAAATATTCACACAGAAAACTGTACTAATTTGCTACTGTTGCTAACTTTTACATCTTAATTTAACCCATCTCCATTAATCTGTGCATCACCACGAGGTCGTGGCCTACTAGCAAAGTTTCAGCATGTCTGTCTCTGGGATAGGCTCCATGGCTTCTCCCTGACTCTGCCTCCTTTCTCCCAGCATTCAGTTTAAAATCCCCTGCCTAGCTCTGTTCCCCTATAGCTCTGTTATAAGCCCAAAGCAGTTCCTTTATTAACCAATAATATTCACAGCATACAAGAGGGGAATTTCACATCAACTGTATGAACCATCTTCTTTATAGAATATGCTTAAATGCATTTAGATGTAGTGATTGTGTCTCTTTTAATAATCTTCTACTATATTATTTTGAATATTTCTTTAAATATTTTGTCATGATGGGGGTTGACTAATATTAGTTCTTTTCAACATTGGAAACACTTATAATTAATATAGAAGAGACTTGAATGGCACAAAGATAACATTTGAAAACTGTGCAGTGGCAACTTGGGGAATAGCTCAGTGACACAGTCCTTTCCCAGAAGACACAAGGTCGTGGGTTCAGCCTCTAGTACTGCAAAAGTAGTGTATGGTGGGATGCTGTGAACTCTTAAAAGACAACAATTGCCTGCATGCTACAGGGAGAAAACATGTAAAATGAGTAAGAAATCCCCAATGGGCAAGCTGCAAAGGCCTGATAATCTTTTTGGTGGGGGGAGGGGAAAAAGGGTTTATTTGACTTGTTTATTTTTTTTAACTCTTTTTTTATTGTTTTTATTGAGCAATATATTTTTCTCCACTCCCCTCCCTTTATCTTCCCTCTACTTCTCTCCCATGGTCCCCATGCTCCCAATTTACTCAGGAGATCTTGTCTTTTTCTACTTCCCATGTAGATTGGATCCATGTATGTCTCTCTTAGCGGCCTCATTGTTGTCTAGGATCTCTGGGATTGTGAATTGTAGGCTGGTTTTCTTTGCTTTATGTCTCAAAGCTACTTATCAGTGAGTACATATGATATTTTTCTTTCTGGGTCTGGGTTACCTCACTCGATATGATGTTTTCAATATCTATCCATTTGCCTGCAAATTTCAAGTTGTCATCATTTTTTCTGCTGTATAGTACTCCATTGTGTAAATGTGCCACATTTTCCTTATCTATTCTTCAGTCAAGGGGCATTTAGGTTATTTCCAGGTTCTGTCTATGACAATGATGCTATGAACATAGTTGAGCACATGTCCTTGTGGTAGGATTGGATATTCTTTGGGTATATACCCAAAAGTGGTATTGCTGGGCCTTGAGGTAGGTTGTTTTCTAATTTTCTGGGAAATTGTCATACTGTTATCCAAAGGGGCTGTACCAGTTTGCATTCCCACCAGCAATGCAGGAGTGTTCCTGTTACCCCACATCCTCTCCAGCATAAGTTGGCATCAGTGTTTATGATCTTGAAGACCTGATAATCTCAATGTAGCATTTGATCCACAGATTTCAGATACGTTACAGGCATATGCTGCTTAATTTATACATATTTGTGAAATTTTAAATCTTTATATCATTGACTCTCATCATGTGTTCAGAAAGTTTGTTGCAGACTTCATCTCAAGTGCTCTGACGCTGTCAGTTTTTCTTTATGAAACTTGCTGTATGTTAGAAAAACTAAATCAACGAAGGAGATCTGTCACATGGTTTCCTATGATGGAAGAGGTTGAGCAGTTCCAGTATTGTCCCTTCACAAGCTAGAGGCCTGTGTGGTTTCACAGCCATCTCCAGGGCCTAAGGATGTCAGAACCAGGAGCCAATAGTGTAAACCTCAGTTCAGGTCTCAGAGAGCATGGCTCCTGGCTAAAGCCTTCATGCCTCAGACCGGAGCACAGTTCTGAAAGGAGGAAGCGATATCCCAGCAGACAGAGGGGAGATTCTCACTTCCTTTTTTCTTCCATTTTCAGGCCTTCAGTGGGTGGGTGATATGACATTTATCTCAGTCACCTCCTGTCAGTCTGTTGATTCCACTTCTGACACCTTTCAGACACAGGACACACTGGCCGGTAACAGCGTTCCAGCTATCACCCTGTCAAAGGAACTCATAAAGTGAACCACCAAAGGTCCACCCATTGTCAGCCGGGCACCGCACACCTTCCTAGCTTATGCTTAATCTTCAAACAAAAATAACAATGAAGCCACAGTTCTGGCTAGGCACCGAAGCCACGCCGTATGCAAATAAACGCAGAGGCCACATCCTTGAGTAGTTTACCCTTCCCCCAACATCTTGTCACTTGAATGGAGTGAGGAATAGTTAACTAGGTGTATAAAGTCAAAGCATTTTATTTTACAAGGACAGGACACGCACACGATTCTGGCTGCTCACATGGCACAGCTGGTGTTTCTTGCTGCCTTCCTCTGTGGCTCCATCTATGGCCCCTTTGTCCTCACCAAGCAGCTCGGCCTGGCTGGTGGCATATTGACGCCTGCAGTGTTTGTCCGAAGGGACATCCTGTGGTTGTTCCCCCTGTCCTTAACCTCAAGGCACTGAAATGCTCCCAGACATTGTCTGTATTCCAGATAGACTTGGATTCTGTTGTGGAGTAGTTGTTCAGATTCCCTTTGGGAGTCAGGACCAGCCACACTAGCTGACACCGTAGTGTCCATCTTTGCCTATTTCTTCAGAGACCCGAGGAGTGCAAGGTGGCAAGGTGAAAACCAATGGAGTCATTGCTGTGTCTCTGTCCGAAAGATTTTTTTTCCTCAGTTACTGTGACCGCTATGTCAGCTAAGCATACAGTCGTGGGAACAAGAAGAAAAAATCCATAGGCGTGTCAAAAGCAGAAGAGTGAAAGGCACGACTATCGTTTCCACTTCCTGGTTACCGGGTGAATCTTGATGTCATGTACTCTGTCATGTATTCACTACCAATTCAAATGGAGACCTTTTGGAGACCCTGGACCCAGCCAGACAAGATACTGTACCTCGCTGGTACTGTAACTCTCTCCAAAAGGCCGCTGTGTGGCTACACCACACTGCCTGCGCAAAGATTTCTGGGAACATGGGCCCATTGCAACTCTTCTCTTCTTTTACTATGAAGTGGGTTTGTTGATCAAGGCTTTGTGAGATGTCATGGCGGTGTGTAGACCTTTTGCAGGTCTTCTGTGGGCATCCATCCAGAATAAGCAGCCCAATGCCTATGAGCACAGAAGGGGAGATTTACTCACTGGTGGACTGCGGCCAAGATAGTTCCAAGCCTCTGCAATTCACTTTATATGCTAAAACCACAAGGTGGGGCAAGCAAGTGAGATTTTACAGACGTCTACGTGGCAGTCAGTAGGTTGTTAAGGGCAAAGGCCCGTTATTCCAGCCATTTCATCAGGTCATTGTGTTCCAGCGAGCAACTGAAGTCATGCTTGGCCAGTGGGCGGTACGAGCTGTGCTTTAAATGAATCACTAAATAAATCATCATTTAATAATTAGTCTTTTCTACCTTATTCTACTTCAGGAAGAATACTGTGTCTGAGTTCAGTGTTGGAACAGGTGATGGCTGGGGCTCGTTTGGCAATGGAGAATAAAACTACCATGTTGCTGAGGCAAGAATGACCTCGTCCCTGTCACCTCAGCCTTTCGTTTATGAGTTTCCAGGGCAACAGCCAGACTGTCAGAGAGAAGAGGCTGCTGGTGTCTGGAGAACGAGTTGATTTATGCATTTGATTGCTGAAACACTTCTCTACTAAGGCGTCATCCTTCGGTGAGCACTGGCGTGGAACACAAACGCTTTCACTTTTAAGCCGCTCATTCTGGGTGGTCAAACTGCATATCTGGTCTCTAAATTACTTAATTAACTTAAATAATGTCCTCCTTTTTCTGCTTATGTCCTCCTCTTCCTGGTTGCCCTCCTCTTTAAGACAAGCTCTCATCCGTCCCGCTCTGGCTTCACACTGACTAGGAAACTGATGACCGTCCTACCACCGGCTGAGTTCTGGAATCACCACTGTGTACCACCATATCCAGCATTTGCCAGTAGCATTTTCCCTAAGTTTACAGTCACACAGCAGAACCACTGCGTACAGTCCATGAATTGCTATGTAATGTCTCGTGTTCTATAGCTGTCCATTTTCAGACTGTGCTTACGCATCATGAGCTTCCTGCAAGCCAGGAGCAAGTCGTCTCTGCTCAATCAGCTGCTCATGGGGAATTCTCCAGGAGAACTTCAGTACTGGCTGAGAGAGATGCAGGTCACAAGAGTGGAACCCTGGGTATTTCAACCACTTGGTCCTGTTGTAGTGTAAAGCGACAACTGGAGCAGGAAACCAACCAATCACTGAGCACCCTGACTCTGAACCCAGAGCCAGTGAGAGAAACACACCCTGGTTCTGAGACCTGGGCCAGGAAAAGAGATATCTTTATCCCTGAACCCAGGACTAAAGACATGTGCCCTGACTCTGAAACTAGTATCAAAGAGACACTTTTGTCCTTAGAATTAGAGCCAATGAAAGAAATATGTCCTGGTCCTAAGAGTAGAGCCCAAAACCTGAAAAGGACCAGTGAAAGAAACACAGTTTGTCCATGAAGTCAGAGCCCCTGACCAACTGCCCAACTGAACCAACAAATGCCTGGGCAGGAAACCAACCAATCATTGAGCACCCTGACTCTGAACCCAGAGCCAGTGAAAGAAACACATCCTCTATTTGAAACCTGAGCCGGGGAAAGAAACATCTTTATCCCTGAACTCAGTACTAAAAACATGTGCCCTGACTCTGAAACTAGTGTCAGAGAAACACACTTTGTCCCTAGAATCAGAGCCAGTGAAAGAAATATGCCCTGCTCCTAAGATTAGTGTCAAAAAGCTAAAAGGACCAGTGAAAGAAACACACTTTGACATGAAGGCAGATACATCTCTGCCCCCGACCAATTAAACTGGCCAATCCCTGAGCAGGGAAAAACTAACCAATCCCCCTTCTCCCTGGGAAAACTCCTACATAAGCCTCTCTGCTGCCTCTCTGCCCCTTCAGTTAAAGGCTACTGTTAATCCCTCCCTAGCAAAGGCAGCCACTGTCCTGGACTCCTCCTTCCCAAGTAAATCTCTTTCTCAAAAGAGTCTTGGGCAAAGACCTTCATTCACCAGTACAGACTAAAGAACCTGACTGGAATGTCCCTTAGGGGACCGAGCTGAAAAACCTTGCTGGGACACTTTCTAGGGGGCCTCAGCAAGGCAGAGCAGAACAGAAGAACTTTGCTAGGATGCTCCCGAAGCTGAGTGTTTGCAAAAAAGAAACATCTTGGGTCAGAGAAGAAGCGAAACAGATAGCTCTGCTAGAATGTTCCCTTAAGGGAACAGAGCAGAACCAGCTGTAGTAGCTCTCCAAAAGAAGAGCAGGATTCTTATATCCTGCGGGGAGACCATTCCCCGCTAAAACCCAGCTTCCGGTAGGCTGGCTTCCTGATAGTCAGGACACCTGTCCTCCAGGGCTGAGATGTTCTATTGTGGTTCTAGCCTCCAGAGCTGTCCTATTGCAGCTCTGAGTCTATCCTGGCTCCCCGATAAGTCAGGATATTTCTGCAACATTACACTGTAACACATTCCCCTACACCTGTAAGTTACATGTCTTCTTGGGCCTAATCTCATATATATATATATATATATATATATATATATATATATATATATATATATATATATATATATATATGATACAATATGCATTATTATATCATATATGTTCTATCATGCATTATTTATGCATATATATTATTATATATGCCCATACACATATATGCACAATATATGTTATTCATTATTTCCATTAGATGATAGAGCATGGCCCTGCATACTCAGTCTTCTGGCTCATGTATTAGACAACAGTCATTTCATTCATGTTCAATTCACACGGTAACTTGGTGGCCACTGGTCAAGCACTTACCCCTACAAAGGCTCAGTAACAGAGTAAGAGAGGGTTTTCTTTTGCCTCAAAAGGGGAGTATTTTCTATGGATGATGTTGGGCCCTTGTTCTAAAAGTCTTATGTTGTGACTTCACCTTCAGGAACCTCTGAAGGTCCTGCACCACAATAGCTACCACTACTTTAAAGACTGCTTGCTGCTTGCGTTTTGACTCGTGACTCCAGCTGTCACAGTAGCTTACATGGGACCTAGGCTTTGTTTCTCTTGTTCTGGGTCCCACTCAAGGGTAACTGCTTTTCCCACCACTCAGTAACACACCACACTGAAGACTATACTTACTCCCAAATTCAAAGAGGTGTCTGCAACTGTGCTCTTGCTTGGGGTGGGGGTTGGGGGCCGGGTGAAATGAGTGACACCTGGAAATATCCTCCACCATTGGTGCCTTACAACCTTACAAACTTCACATATGGCATGTATGATGTGGGAGTGTCATATATCAATCTGTTGATTTCATTGGTTAAGCAATAAAGAAACTGCTTGGCCCTGATAGGTTAAAACATAGGTGGGAGGAGTAAACAGAACAGAATGCTGGGAGGAAGAGGAAGTGAGCTCAGAGACGCCATGCTCCCCTCTCCTGGGCAGACGCGATAGCTCTGCTCTCTGAGGCAGACGGCGATGCAGCCAGCCACCAGGTCAGACATGCTGAATCTTTCCTGGTAAGCGCACCTTGTGGTGCTACATAGATTATTAGAAATGGGTTAAGAGGCTGAAACTAATGGGCCAGGCAGTGTTTAAAAGAATACAGTTTGTGTGTTGTTATTTTGGGGCATAAGCTAGCCAGGTGGCCAGGGTGCCGGGGACACAGCCACACCGCTCCTAACACTACACATGTATGTAGTGTGTGTGTGTGTGTGTGTGTGTGTGTGTGTGCGCGCGCGCGTGCGTGTATACATGTGTATGTGTCTATGGCATGAATGTCAGAGGACACTCTGTTTGAGGTGGCTTGCTCCTTCTCCTATGTGGGTCCTGTGTGACCATTTCAAGTCATCAATCTTGATGGCATGTACCATTACTACTGAGCCACTTCCCTGACTCTCTGGGGTTTCAGATTTCTCGTATGCTGATAGGGGAATGTCTGCCCAGCAAATCTAGAGTAGTTATTTTCTCTTGCTCATCAGGTTAAATGAGCAAAATAGCATCCACGTACTAGCCTGGAGGGATATCTTCCAAAAGGAAAAGGTGATCATGATTCTTGCCTGCTAAATTAGCATGTGAAGCTGAAGGCCAGCATGAGTCTGAGACAGGACGGTGAAGGTGTATTGTTGACCTTGCCAGATGGAAAGCAAATCTTTCCTTGTGGGTCTTCAGGAAAAATATAAGGGAAAAAAGAGCTAAACATTTACTAGACCCACCCACAACTGCATATGAGTTACCAAGGTATATGTTAATTTGTTTGCCCAACAATTAAAACAAAAACACATCTGGTACAACTGCCACAATTGGAGGTGCAGCCTGCTAAGCTCATGGCACTCTGGAATCTTTCTCCACGACCCATTTGTTTTCCACACAGGCAAAGCAGGACTGGACAAGGTTGTGGTAGGAACTCCTCACCCCCTTTGCATCTATCATATTTGCAGTGTTGCACTAACCTTGGCAATCCTCCAGGAATGCAGCATTGATTTAGATTACGATTGCTCTAAATGGAAGGGCTCTGACGACCCCATTTAGCTAGTCCCACTGTCACAGTTTGTGTGCATTGGATCAAGAACCCATGTTGACATTATATCTACTGCTAAGTATGTTTAATACAACTATGTGTCTGGGACTGGATTGGTTCAGGCATCTACTGTGATATGGACATAGGGTAACCCCTGACCTCCATGCTCATCTACTCTAGTAAGCCTCAATAGCAATTATGGTCACCTGGACCTATCATCATTTTACAGACAGTGTCCAGAAGTCCCCCAAAGTCATGAGCATTTGAATTTCTATTGTGTACAGATATCCTGGTTAAAGGCTAAAAGTCCCTTTAACGAAAAGCTGGGAGAAATATTAACCATATAAATGTTTGATTGAGGACAAAGGTTTTCTCTCTGACTCCAATGATTCTGAGTCTGTAAATCAGCACAAGTTTAGTGATTGGACAAGAAGATTAACTTTTTTTTTCTCTCTTCTTTTACTGTATTGGAGGTGATTTGAATTAGAAGCTTGTTAGCTTGACATAAAACTTACTTTTTTCACATATGGGTTGAGAATTGAGTCTGTGTCTTGTTCATCTCACTTTTAGGCTTACTGTGATTAACTAGTCAAGGTCTTAACTTTGCATAACTATTTTTGGTACCTGCTTGACTCCATTGTCCACTGTGGTAACTATATGTTCCCAATACTGGCAGTTGTTCACTGATACCCAAGGTCTCACCTCCCGTTACGTTTAACTTTCCCATTTAATGGCTGTGTTCTCCACAGTTTGGTCCAGCCTAAGGAGCAAGGCATCGTAGAGCTCTGAAGGAGGCCAAAGTTCCCTTAACAATTTATTTTTCACACTACCTAGAAAAGGTATGTATCCTCTTTAGAGTGGACAAGTGTGTTGTAAATGATGAGTGAACTTGGCATTATGACATCTCTAAGACTTTGGCCTGCTTCTCTACATTAAATCACAGCACGCCTAGCACTTCTAATCCCTCCACAGTGGATTGTGCTTTAATATACGCTGCAGTCAGTCAGTCAGTCAGTCAGTCAGTCAGTCAGTCAGTCAGTCGTCAGTCAGTCAGTTAGGGCAGCCCCTTTCCTTGAGCTGAACCATTCGTAACTCACTCATAACTTGGCCCGTCTCACCCTTGTGTTCTATTCAGAGTGGTCTGAGCCAGTTGTTTGAGCACTATCCAGCTGTATTGGAGGTGATTTTTCTCAGATATTCAAATGTCAATTGTTTTCTAAATTTACCCCAGGGACACCGGCTGAAATAATGTTATTTTGCGTGTGCTTCAGCAGAGCCCATATAACATATGAAATGAATCACCACTCTCCTGTATTGCCTTATTAATCACCTAAATGTTCAACTTCTTTTATAAATTATTTTTCCATTAATGAAAATTAAGACGCCCAGTCAACTCTATTGCATGACAGGAGATATTCTTGCCTTGAAGTAATACTGAGTCAACGTGTACCCAGGTGAAGCTGTTCTTTTTAATATCCTGATTTACATTCAAGAAAATCAGTAGCCATGATTTCAATTCCAAATCTTAAGAGCCCTGGATTCCATCACTGGACGTCCTTGTGGAAGCTCTTGTCTAGACTGCACTCCACCCTGCATCTCTAACCACACGACTCACATGCTGTTTTCCTTTTAGCTTACATTAACTTGTACTCTTTTTTTTTTTAAAGGCATCCCCAAAGATTTTTGAGGCAGGGTCTCTCACTGAACCTGGGGTTCACTGATTCATGTTATTTGGCTGTTCAGTAATCCCAGAGGGTCCTCCTGTCTGGCTGCCCAGTGCTGGGATTAGAGGAGCAGGTGACTGTATGGCTAGAACTCAGGTCCCCATGCTTGCCCAGCGTGTGCTTCACTGACCGAGTCACCTCCTTAGCTCCTGTTATTTCAAATTTAAAGGGATTCGTTAGGAACTTTGATCCCAACCAACTAATTGTGACCATAGTGAGCGTGTCATTATTCCCTGTCGAGGACTGGCCTCAACAAAAATACCTCTTGCCAGGGTAGGGGCATGGAATTTTAGAAATATAAGTGAAGAATATGAAGATGCATAAAATAATAAGACAGAAACCATAGATTAATTCTGGGGGGGATATTCCAGTGATTATTGAAGTTGCCTGCATTTATTTTACTACAGCTTTTATACCCAAAGTAAATGGGGGGGGGGTAACAAATGACTTTGTTAACATGATACAAAGGTTAACTCACACAGTCAATTGCTTTATCACTCTGAGACATCAAATCATTAGCATTCTGTTGTCTAGGTAGGGAAGCTGCTCTAGGAGGCGGCTCCTCCCCAGGTGACCTCACAGTTACAAAAGAAGGAGCAGAAGTGTGTTTGTATATCTTGACCACACGTCAGAATTGAACGGAGCTATCTTAATGTCAAAAGAATCAAGCAGTCACATCCTGGGTGGGGACTTGCAACTATGCTTGTCACTCCTCACTCCTGACCAGCAGACAAGGTGCAAACGGGGCTGCATTTTTCGGCCTCCACAATTCCCTAAGTAACTTAGCACAACAACTACCAACCTCGAATTTGTATTATATTAAATATCTTAGCTAAAAAGGGTTGCACATGTTATGTGAAGGAACTGACTGCCCCTGTAGTAATAGGTGTGGCGGGGCTGAGTCCCTAGCACCCCGCTGCCCGCAAGGCTAGCTTTACCCGAAATAATTACACGGACACTGTATTCTTTTAATCACTGCTTGACTCTTTAGCACTAGCCCTTTTCTCGGCTAACTCTCGCACCTGGACTAACCCATTTCCAATAATATGTGTCGCACCCCAAGGTGCGCTTACTGGGAAGATTCTAGCCTACGTCCATCCTGGGTCGGAGCTTCATCGCGTATGCCTCAGAGAGCAGAGCTCTCGCCTCTGCCCGCAGGAGTGGAGCATCATGTCTCTCTGAGAGGAGAGCTGTGGAGTCTGACCTCACTTCCTCTTCCGCCCAGCATTCTGCTCCTTTCACTCCTCCCCCTACGTTCTAACCTATCAGGGCAAGCAGCTTCTTTATTTAATTAACCAATGGCCTTCCTCCATCATGCCCCCAGAGTTTTGTATCTACAGAAAGATGTGGAATCATGTCTTGAAGGATCCTAAGGGACAGCTGTGCACAGTTGTGTGTAGATCTAATATGTGCAGCTCGTGGACGCTTGGGACCTTATATCCAACAGGGTCATGCTTGCATGTGACCTATGCATCCCTCTCTAGATTCCTTACATGATGTGAGTATTTGAGCTGAGCAGTCATCTTCCCACCTCTGTAGTGATAGTACATGATGAGCAAGTCTGATTTGTGTGAGTGATGCGGCTGGAGGTAGAATGGATTCTCAGGGGTCATTCTATGATACTATGAGGCTCACAGGATATAAAAGATACTGACTTGAGCAAGAGATAGGCTACCTTCAGGAAGCCACCATAGGATGCCTTGAAAACTGATTTAACAGGAGGTGGGGAGACAAACATGAATGGTAGTAGAAAAAAAAAAAAAACAGTAGATTTTGGATGTTTAAGGGCCGAAACTAAAACCAACTAGCTGACTATATCTTCAAATTAGCCCAATATAAACAGAAAATATTAAAAGGAAAATCACTGTGCTTTTTAAAAAAATTTATCTATTTATTTAATTATTAAAGATTTCTGCTTCCTCCCCACCACTGCCTCCCATTTCCCTTCCCCTCCCCCAATCAACTCCCCCTCCCTCCTCAGTCCTAAGAGCAGTCAGGGTTCCCTGCCCTGTGGGAAGTCCAAGGACCTCCCACCTCTTTCCAGGTATAGTAAGGTGAGCATCCAAACTGCCTAGGCTCCCACAAAGCCAGTACGTGCAGTAGGATCAAAAACCCATT